>NC_061111.1:45976621-45984717 GCF_002878395.1 Capsicum annuum
GAATCTTGAATAAATTTGCAGAATTTATTCAAGATTCCAAATTCCTAGTTCAAGAACTCCAAGAACCATCATTCAAATGCACGATTAACATCTCAAAAATGAGTATCGATATAAATTTCATCACTCAAGGTATGTGGGGTTTTTCAACAAGAACTCTCTTTCGTTCTTGTGCCCAAAAGTAATTTTCTTTACAAAGACATAATTTTTATTTGATATTTATGAATTTGAAGCATGAACCCATCTCTTATGATGATTATTATGAAATCTTGATGTTTATGATTTTCAAAGATGAATTTACATGTGTGGTGATATAAAGCATGAATCTTGAACGATATTTATCATGATTTTGATATTTGGGTCGTGAATCCCCATTGGAAATTGTATTTTTTTTTAGAAAGTGTGTGTTATAAGCACGTTGATGTTGAATATTTGAGATATTTTGAATGATTTGACCTTTTGGTCTTAATGGAGTTGTTTTGAACTCGAGTGTGAAAGAAATCTACGACATGGTTGATTTTGGTAGATGGAAAGCATGATGGTTCCTGATGTATATTTATATATTACTAAAATTGTTTTGTTGTACATTGTCTTTGAAATGATCAAGCTAAGTCTGGGAGAAATCTTTAGCTCCGAGTGGGAGGTATAAAACGACCTTACTTCCCTAGAACTACGTGCCCTCGTAGGAGTAAGCCTGAGGTTGATTTATGTAGTGATCACTAGTTTGTATGGATTTGATATCGATAGTCCTACTCCGATGGCAAGGATAGGATGGATCTCCCCAATGTGGGTTGCACGTTGGACTCCATCTAGCTCACATGGTTTATGTCGGTTATATGATCTCCCAGTGTGTGTGTGTTTCCTTGTATCTATGGTGAATGGTGAAGTGATTTGAAAGTGGAATTGTGAAAGTTATTCTTTCGAAAGATTTAAATGATATTTACATTATGAGAATTGATATTCTTGATGAACTGAAAGTGATTGACAAATTATATGATGACTCACATGTGTTATTATACTTATTTCATCCTCTGATGATTATGATGATTTTCTTCGGGCTATGTGAGTCTTTCATACATCCTGATGATGTTTATACAACTGCATACACCCCCATATACTCGGTTCCTTCCCATCGTACTGATCCACATCTTTGGATGTGGGCTTCATTTTCTTAGAATGTAGGTTCAGGTGCTCAGTTCCAGGTTCGACAGTGATTCTTTGGGCACGCTGTTCTACATCCTCTGTTATGGTGAGTCCTCATGTTTTGAGGACATGATGTCTGATATTGGTTTTACGAAATTGTTTACATTTGATAACTGAGTATGAGTCAGTTGGGGCATGTCTCAATGGCTCGCTGGTTTTATTGATTTTCTTTGAGGCTTGTCAGACTAGTATAGATGTTGGGAGTTGACTAACAAGTCATATTTTGTTATCTTTTTTAAATTCTTTTATTCTTGGATGATGATTACTCTATTGATATTTGAGGGTTATTTATGGAAACCCCATTGATTTGTATTGAACTGAATGAAAATGGCTCAAAGGGTTAGCTTGGGGATACTCGTAGCCTCAAGCATCGTATGACACTCTGGGACCCATTTTCTAGGGTGTTACAAACTTGGTATCAGAGCCTAAGGTTTTAAGGTGTCCTAGGGAGTCTGACAAGCCGCATTAAGTAGAGTCTTAATCATCGGTGTGTAGTGCACCACATCTATGAGCAAGAGGCTACAAGACGTTTTAGGAAAAAGTGTGATTTTTTCTTTCAAAAGTCTATCGTGCTTAAAGTGTCTCTCTCTGCTATTGATTCGTGCTCTCCTCTTTTAAAAATATGCCACCACGCTGAGTGAGAAGAAATAATGATGGTCAGTAACCTCAACCCGCTGACCCAGTGAATGAAAATATATCTCATGCTGAATTTTGACTAGCTTTTCAGGCGCTGGCCCAAGCTGTTACTGCAAATATTCAGGCCAACCCAGCCTTGGCTCCATAGCAGCAGGGAGGTGATTCAGCTGCTGCCAGGATTCGTGACTTCATGTGGATGAATCGACCAGAATTCTATGGCTGCGTATAGGTTGAAAGACCTTGCTTATAACTTGGTTATTGCTTGGAGAAAAGGTAGAGGTGAGGGAGCTATCCCTACAACTTGGAAAGAGTTCCAGGATGCATTCCTGGATAAGTTTTTCCCTTTGGAGATAAAGAAGGTAAAGGTGGAAGAGTTTATGAACCTGTGATAGGGCTTTATGACTGTCAGGGAGTACTATTTAAAGTTCAATCAGTTGGCCAAGTATGCTCCTGACTTAGTGGCTAACTGGAGTGTCTAGTTATGTGGTTAAGGAGTGTAGGTCTGCTATACTGAATAGTGAGATGAATCTTTCTAGGCTGATGACTCATGCCCAATAGATTGAGGCAGACAAGATTAAGGAGAGAGATAGAATGAGAGGGAATAAGAGAGATAGGTTCAAGCAGCACGGACAAGGTCAGACTAGATCGTAGAGAGGGAGTCTCCCTCAGTATCAAGATTATTCGTCTATGCCAAATCGTTCCCTGTGTCCTAAGTGTGGTAGGGCTCATTTGGGTGAGTATTGGGGTGAGAGAAGGGGTTGTTTCCGATATGGTGACATGTGTTACAGAGTTAGAGATTGTCCACAGGATGGACAAGGGCGTCGTGACTATCGCCCTCAGACCCAGACTCAGACTGTTAGTGCTCCAGTTCTAGCGACTCGCCTTGCCCCAGCTTTAGGGCTCCTCTTCTAGTAATGTTGGCGAGCAGCCACAGAATAGATTCTATGCTTTACCATCCCGCTAGGAATAGGAGAAATCTCCCAATGTTATTACTGGTATGCTTCGTATATTTCAGTTTGATGTGTATGCTTTGTTAGATCCTGGATCCAATTTCTCATATGTTACACCTTTGATTGCTGTGAATTTTGAAATGAGTCCTGAGATTATTCCTGAGCCCATCCTAGTTTCTACCCCAGTGGGTGATTCAATTATTTCCCAAAAAGTGTATAAAAGTGTCCTGTTACCGTTCTTCATAGAGTCTTGTTGGTTGATCTGATTGAGTTAGACATGGTAGATTTTGATGTAATTCTGGGCATAGACTGGTTGTATTCTTCTTATGCCTCTATTGATTGTTAGACCTGAGTGGTCAAGTTGCAGTTTCTGAGTGCATCCGTGTTTGAGTGGTCTGGGAATTCTGTGTCACCCAAGAGTCATTTTATCTCTTACCTCAAAGCTAGAAAGCTTATTTCCAAGGGGTGTATTTACCATTTGGTTAGAGTCAAAGACACTAAGTCTGAGACTTCAACTCTCCAGTCTATTAACGTCATTAAATAGTTTTCTGATGTCTTTTTGAATGATCTCCTAGGGATACCTCCTGATAGAGAGATAAAGTTCGGGATTGATCTTCTTCTCGATACTCAGTCTATTTTTATTCCTTCTTACGTTATGGCCCCTGCAGAACTTAAGGAGTTGAAAGAGCAACTCAAAGATCTACTAGATAAGGGTTTCATAAGGCCTAGTGTTTCTCCTTGGGGTGCTCCTGTGTTGTTTGTAAGAAAAAAAGATGGCTCTTTGCGTATGTGCATTGATTACCGCCAACTGAATAAAGTCACCATAATAAATAAGTACCCCCTTCTGAGAATAGATGATTTGTTTGACCAATTGCAAGGTACATGTTATTTCTCAAAGATAGACCTTTGTTTCGTCTATCATCAACTCAAAGTTAGGGAGTGTAACATCTCAAAAACTACTTTTCGAACTCGTTATGGCCATTTTGAGTTTCTTGTTATGTCTTTTGGGTTAACTAATACCCCAGCAGCTTTCATGGACCTCATGAATTGAGTTTTTAGATCATATCTAGATATGTTTGTCATAGTATTCATCGATGATATACTGGTGTACTCCCGTAGTGAGGATGAATATTTTGATCATCTCCGAACTATCTTGCAAACCCTTAGAGATCATAAGTTGTTTGCCAAGTTCAGTAAGTATGAGTTTTGGCTAAGGTCAGTTGCTTTTCTGGATCATATCATTTCTTTCGAGGGTATTAGAGTTGATCGTCAAAAGACCAAAGCTGTTAGAAATTGTCCTAGACCTATTTCTCCGACTAATATCCAAAGTTTCTTGGGTTTAGCTGGATATTACCACCGTTTTGTTGAGGCTTTCTTCTCTATAGCGTCTCCTATGACTCGGTTGACCCAAAAGAAAGTGAAGTTCTTGTGGTCCGAATCTTGTGAGAAGAGTTTTCAGAAGTTAAAGACTTGACTCACTTCAGCCCCTGTTTTGACTTTACCTGATGGTGTTGATGGTTTTGTGGTGTACTGTGATGCTTTGACAGTTGGGTTGGGTTGCGTATTGATGTAGAAGGGTAAGGTGATAGCTTATGCTTCTAGACAGTTGAAACCCTATGAGAAAAATTACCCCACCTATGACCTTGAGTTGGCCACTGTTGTGTTTGCTTTGAAAATTTGGAGACACTATTTGTATGGTGTCTATGTTGATGTTTTCACTGATCATAAGAGTCTACAGTATGTGTTTACTGAGAGAGAATTGAATCTTAGGCAGAGACGATGGTTAGAATTGTTAAAGGACTATGATATGAGTGTGCTTTACCATCCAGGCAAGGCCAATGTTGTGGCGGATGCCCTAAGTAGAGTGTCTATGGGTAGTGTTTTGCATGTGGTAGGAGGTAAGAAGAGTTAGCTCGTGATGTACATCGTTTGTCTAGATTGGGGGTTAGGTTGTTTGACTCTGCTGAAGGTAGTATAGGGGTTTAGAGTAGTTCCGAATCCTCCTTGGTTTTGAAAGTGAAGGAAAAGCAATACTTAAATGCTAGTTTGGTCAGACTGAAGGAGTCAGTCAAGGACCAAAAAGTAGAGGTTTTCTCCCAAGGGGAAGATGGTGTGTTGAGATTGCAGGATAGATTGTGTGTCCCGAATGTTGATGATCTGAGACAGAGGATTATGGATGAAGTGCACGGGGCGCGATATTCTATTCATCCTGGTGCCACCAAGATGTACCAAGACTTGCGGGAAATCTATTGGTGGAGTGGCATGAAGAAAGATATAGCAGTGTTTGTAGCTAAGTATGCAACATGCCAACAGGTTAAGGTTGAACACCAAAGACCTGGTGGTATGATGCAAGATTTTAGTATTCCCACCTGGAAGTGGGAAGAGATAAATATGGACTTCGTGATTAGTTTACCTCCTTCCGGACGCCATCATGATTCCATTTGGGTTGTGGTTGATAGATTGACTAAGTCTGCTCATTTCTTTCCTGTTCATACTTTATTTACTGCTGAGGATTACGCTAGATTGTATATCGGAGAGCTAGTCAGACTGCATAGAGTTTCCTTGTCTATAATTTCGGATAGGTGTACTCAGTTCACTTCACAATTTTGGAAAGCTTTTCAGAAGGGTCTTGGTACCCAAGTGCTTTTGAGTTTTGCTTTTCATCTGCAGACCGATGGTCAGGCTGAGCGGACCATCTAGACCTTAGAGAATATGTTGAGAGCTTGTGCACTTGACTTTAAGGAAAGTTGGGATGATCCCTTACTGTTGATAGAGTTTGCTTACAATAACAGTTTCCACTCTAGTATTGGCAAGGCTCCATTTGAAGCCTTATATGGGAGGAAGTGTAGATCACCCATAGGTTGGTTCGAGGTGGGTAAAGTAGCTGTAAGTGGTCCTGATTCGGTATTTTAGGCTATGGAAAAAGTTAAGTTGATTAGGGAAAGGTTGAAAACTGGGCAGAGTCGTCAGAAGTCATATGCGGATGTTAGAAGGAGAGACCTTGAGTTTGAAATTGGTGACCTAGTGTATCTAAAAATTTCACCCATGAGGGGGGTGAAGAGATTCGGAAAGAAGGGGGAAGCTTAGTCCCCGTTATGTTGGTCCTTACAAAATTCTTATCCCTGTTGGTAAGGTAGCTTATGAAGTCGAGTATCCTTCCGAGTTGTCCTCAGTTCATCTAATATTCTATGTCTCCATGCTTAGAAAGCATATTAGCGATGCTGTGGTAGTGGATTCCTCTGTGAGTGATGACATTCAAGAAAATCTTTCTTTTGATGAGATTCTTGATTTCAGTGTCCGAAGACTAAGGAACAAAGAAGTTCCCTTGGTCAAGGTGTTGTGGCGAAACCAATCTGTTGAGGGTACAACTTGGGAAGTTGAGGCGGATATGCGATCCAAGTACCTGCACCTACTTTCTACGAACTCCGATCAAGCCGAAGGTACCGTTCTTTCCTAAATTATGCACTTTTGATAAAAGTTGCAGCAGTTCAGCTGTCATTTATTATGTGTTCAGTTGTAGTTTCTTGAATTTATGCATTCTATGTTGCATTCGGAGTGAGAAACGATGTGGTGATGAGTCTAACGAATGGTTTAAGTTGTATGCTCTATTCCCTATCTAATCTAGGCATGTCTAGCGTCATTCGAGGATAAGTGTTTCCAAAGGGGGGGATGATGTAATACCCCCAAAAATTTTTCATTGAAATTTTGTGCGTAAACGTGTTGGGTTCTATCTTCTAGAATAAATTATAAATTTTTCATAATGTCTTATATTATGACCCACCATTACTTAGATTATTGAATAATCTTTCCAACGATATGTGGATCATCAAAAAAGGACACCCGAGCGATGAGTTATAAACATTCCGATCGAATCGTGAATTGTAGTGAACAGTAAAACGTGCAGGAAAAAGTACTGAGGCCTGGCGTATTTTTGATCCAACTTTAAACGATCATAACTCCTTGTACATAATGAAATGGGTGATCTACTATATATCAACGGAAATCTCTGCGAGTCCTCTTTTCAATGAAATTGGTTTCATCCAATTTGTCTATTGGAGCAAAAAGTTATGGTCGATCTACTTCACCCTATCAAAAGTGAATTTTTGGGTCAACTTCAAATGATCATAACTCATCGTACACAATGATCTGGGTGAGATAATATATATCAACGGAAAGATATGAGAGTCCTCTTTCTAATGAAATTAGTTTCATCCAATTTGAAAATCGGAGTAAAACGTTATGGTTGATCTACTTCAGACTATCAAAACAGTCTACCAAAGACAGATTCGAGAATATTTTTGATTTTTAGGAGCGTTTTGGTCATTTCTCCTCACCTAAAATCCATCCAAACCCTATATTAAAGCATATTAGAAGTATTATATGTTATATTTCATCAAACTTCCTCAAAAAAAAACTCTAAGCTCCTACATCCAACTTCAAGAACCTCTAAAGTTCATCATTAATTCTACAAATTTATTCAAGATTCCAAGTTCCTAGTTCAAGAACTGCAAGAACCATCATTCAAAGGCACGATTAACATCTCAAAAATGAGTATCGATCTAAAGTTCATCATTCAAGGTATGTGGGATTTTTCAACAAGAACTCTCTTTCGTTCTTGTGCCCAAAAGTAATTTTCTTTACAAAGGCATGATTTTTATTTGATTTTTATAAATTTGAAGCATGAACCCATATCTTATGATGATTATTATGAAATCTTGATGTTTATGATTTTGAAAGATGAATTTACATGTGTGGAGATATAAAACATGAATCTTGAATGATATTTATCATGATTTTGATGTTTGGGTCGTGATCCCCATTGGAAATTATATTTTTTGAGAAAGTGTGTGTTATAAGCACGTTGATGTTGAATATTTGAGATATTTTGAGTGATTTGATGTTTTGGTCTTAATGGAGTTGTTTTGAACTCGAGTGTGAAAGAAATCCACAACGTGGTTGATTTTGATAGATGGGAAGCATGATGGCTCCCGATGTATATTTATATATTACTAAAATTATTTTTTTGTGGATTATCTTTGAAATGATCTGAGCTAAGTCTGGGAGAAATCTTTAGCACCGAGTGGGAGGTATAAAGCAACCCTACTTCCCTAGAACTAGGTGTCCCCGTAGAAGTGAGCTGGAGGCTGATTTATATAGTGATCACTAGTTTGTGTGGATTTGATATCGATAGTCCTACTCCGATGGCAAGGATAGGACGGCTCTCCCCAATGTGCGTTGTACGTTGGAATCCATGTAGCTCACATAGTTTATGTCGGTTATAGGATCTCCCAGTGTGTGTGTGTTTCCTTG
>NC_061111.1:45984817-45985077 GCF_002878395.1 Capsicum annuum
TGTGTGTGTGTTTCCTTGTGTCTATGGTGAATGATGAAGTAATTTGAATGTGGAATTGTAAAAGTTATTCTTTTGAACGATTTAAATAATATTTACATTATGGGAATTGATATTCTTGATGAACTGAAAGTGATTGACAAATTATACGATGACTCACGTGTGTTATTATACTTATTTCATCTTCTCATGATTATGATGATTTTCTTCGGGCTATGTGAGTCTTTCATACATCCTGCATATTTCTTATAAATATTTATGAT
>NC_061111.1:45988077-45988577 GCF_002878395.1 Capsicum annuum
TGTCTTTGAAATGATCAGAGCTAAGTCTGGGAGAAATCTTTAGCACCAAGTGGGTGGTATAAAGCGACCTTACTTCCCTAGAACTACGTGCCCCCGTAGGAGTGAGCCTGAGGCTAATTTATATAGTGATCACTAGTTTGTGTGGATTTGATATCGATAGTCCTACTCCGATGGCAAGGATAGGATGGCTCTCCCCAGTGTGGGTTGTACATTGGACTCTATGTAGCTCACATGGTTTATGCCGGTTATAGGATCACCCAGTGTATGTGTGTTTCCTTGTGTCTATGGTGAATGGTGAAGTGATTTGAAAGTGGAATTGTGAAAGTTATTCTTTCGAAAGATTTAAATGATATTTACATTATGAGAATTGATATTCTCGATGAACTGAAAGTGATTGACAAATTATTTGATGACTCACATGTGTTATTGTACTTATTTCATCCTCTCATGATTATGATGATTTTCTTCGGGCTATGTGATTCTTTCATACATCCTGCATA
>NC_061111.1:45988677-46006001 GCF_002878395.1 Capsicum annuum
CGGTGAATGGTGAAGTGATTTGAAAGTGGAATTGTGAAAGTTATTCTTTCGAAAGATTTAAATGATATTTACATTATGAGAATTGATATTCTCGATGAACTGAAAGTGATTGACAAATTATTTGATGACTCACATGTGTTATTGTACTTATTTCATCCTCTCATGATTATGATGATTTTCTTCGGGCTATGTGATTCTTTCATACATCCTGCATATTTCTTATAAATATTTATGATGATGATGTTTATACAACTGCATAAACCCCCATATACTCGGTTCCTTTCCATGGTACTGATCCACATCTTCGAATATGGGATGCATTTTCTCAGAATGTAGGTTCAGGTGCTCAGTTTCAAGTTCGACAATGATTCTTCAGGCACGCTGTTCTACATCCTCTGTTGTGGTGATTCCTCATGTTCCTAGGACGTGATGTCTAATGTTGGTTTCACAAAATTATTTACATTTGATAATTGAGTATGAGTCAGTTGGGGTATGTCTTAATGGCTCGCTGGTTTTATTGATTTTCTTAGAGGCTTGTCAAACTAGTGTAGATGTTGGGAGTTGACTAATAAGTCGTATTTTGTTATCTTTCTGAAATTTTTTTATTCGTGGATGATGATTACTCTATTGATATTTGAGGGTTATTTATGAAAACCCCATTGATTTGTGTTGAACTGAATTAAAATAGCTCAAAGGATTAGCTTAGGGCTACTCGTAGCCTCAAGCACTGTGTGATGCTCCGGGACCCGTTTTCCGGGGCGTTACAATTGATTATTTCAAGGCATGAAGAAAAGAAAAATGTATCTTTATTGTAGCTTGTTTCTTCCAAAAGTTTGGCATCCAGGCAGGCTAGGTTTAATGAGTAGATGATTGTGTTATTTTATATTTTCACAATTTACAATTGATGGGAGTAAACATGTCTAGGCATGTAGGAATGGAGTTGAGGTGGATAAAGACACGAAAACTTAACTTTAATCCCAAAAACTATATTACTGATTATATTAATTATGTGATATTTGTGATATTATGTGCTATTTGTCGCAATGAGATTGTTGCAAATAAAGGATGTGGATATGATAGTTCTTAGTTGTTCTGGTGATGAACCTAGTTGACTTATAATGATATTAAGTTGTATGTGTTGGACAATTATATGATGAGGAGAATCATGCTAGGATTAAGTATTGATGAGCATAGTAATATCTAAAGGATAGATGACTTGAATTAGTGTGATGATTGTAGTACATGGAAAGAGGTAGTGACATTGTAATAATTAATGGGTAAGCAATACTCCAATAGTGACTTGCATGCTTAAGTATTAAATTGTGATTTATTTTATGATATTCTTATTTTGGTATTGATAAAAGAACTATATCTATTGGATGCCCATGAGAGGCTAAATTGGTGATAATATTGTTTTATTGAATTGTGCCTATAAGTGGCTTGTTTGATAATGATAACTCCTTAAAGTAACGCTATGAATACTTGTATTTTGGTAATCGGACATGCTTGAAATTGTTGACGTGTGTATAAAGAATTGTTGAACATTTACTTGATGGAATTGTCTTATGACTTTAAGTGTACTTGTAAACTTGGTACATTGTGTTGTATGCTGTGAGGTTGTGTAAATTTGATATTGATAGTACTTGTATATGTTGGATCGGGTACTACGTTGGTACGAATATGTTTATCTTAGATCAGGTACCACACTGGTACGGATATGTACATGTTGGATCGGGTACCACATCAGTATGGATATGTGTATGTTAGATCGGGTACCATGCCGATATGGATATGTGTATGTTGGATTGGGTACCACGCCTTTACGAATATGTTTATGTTGGATTGGGTACCACGCCGGTATGGATATGTGTATGTTGGATTGGGTACCACGCCGGTACAAATATGTGTATGATGGATCAGGTACCATACCGGTACAGATATGTATATGATTGATCGGGTACCACGCCAGTATGGATATGTATATGGTAGATCGGGTACCATGCCAGTACAGTACATAAACATAAATTATTCCCTGCAGGTCATGACTATTTAGGGAAAAATAAGTCTCATAGCATGTGTGTACATATTTGTGTTGTGTGTGGATGTTTACAGGATAGTTGATACTCTTAATGGTTATGTGGCTTGTTTGTGAATGCTATTTGATCTGTTATTGTTGTCTTGTTGATTCATTGGGTATTTGATTGTGTGATATGTATTTGAAAAAGTAAAACTTTATACTTACTTATATGTTGGTTGACTTGCTTCATTTATACATGTTTTAATCGTAGTTTAGCAAAATGGCTAATTATCATTCTTTAATATTATAATATAGCCTTTGGTTGTTAGCCCGAAAGTTTAGTGTGGGTTGTCTATGATTATGGGTTTGTTCCTATGAATATGAGTAATGAAAGAAATAAGGTGAATAAAGAGGAATAGTGATGTATTAGCATTGGATTGTAGTTGATGGTGTGAATTAATAAGGCTATAGTATGTTAGTAGAGAATATAATATTGATGGTGTTGGAAGAGTAGTTGGGTATTGTAACTTATTTAGGTAAAGTAATAATATTATTGCAACCTTAGTTGAATTATATTCCATTCAAGATGTCATGATTTATTTTCGTTAATTCTATTTTATAATTATATGAACTAACACGGTCGACCGATGATGCCTACCATCTACATTCCTTCTTGGAGTGTAGATGTAGACTGGATGCAGGTTAGTTGCAGTTACTAGATGGATGACGATAGTCAGCACTAACTTCTTCACTTTCTTCCTGACAGATGTTAGATTCTTTGTATAATTTATTTTATTATCAGTCTATGTTGTAGTAGATAGCTCTTGTACATTTCTTACCAAGTCTTTGGATTGTGAAGGACATTTGTAAGAAGTTTTTGAAAAATTTTATTTATTAGCATTTAATTTACTTATTATATTAATCCAATATTTCCTTAAAAATAGAAGTCTTCCACATATTTTTAGTTGGGTAATAGGGGTTCTCCTAGCTACTTAGAATAGTGTAGGTGCCTGCACGGTCCATTAGTCTAGGTCGTGACAGTTGGTATCAGAGCGTTAGGTTTACCAGTCCCACAAGTAAAAGAGCAATGTTAAGTAGAGTTTTGTAGATTGGTGTGTAGGGCGCCACACCCATTCTTAGGAAGGCTATGAGGCATGTAGAAATTATTTTTCTTTCTTTCTTTCTCCCCATCATGCCGTCCTAATCTTGGACTATTAGATTGAATCCAATTAGTATCTAAATAATTCTACTTGATATCTTAATAGAGCTCAATTGGAATGTAGTTAATTCCAATTGGTATCTTAGTAATTTTGAAAAAAATCTAGGAGATTTCAATTGGTATCTATTAATAAGTTCTAAAAGTTATTGTTAATAGGTAAAGACTTGTGAAAGTTATGAACTTATTGATTGCTTGTGTTTGATATTTGACTAAACTTGTGTTGCTAGATTTTTTCCCATTGTTGTGAATTATTTTTGTTTGAATTTAAGTGATGAAAATTGACTAAGTTGTTTTTGTTGATAATTGTGATGGAATTATTTGATTTCTTGTTATTGTGACACTAGCAATTCTATAGTGCTTACTTATTTTTTTGTACTATTATACCGATGATATTGGTTGTATTAGAATTGAGAGGATGATATGAGAACATGATGTTAAGAAAAGATGGTGAAAAAGTTACATGAAAAAAGACTGAGGTGATATTTGTTTTCTGTAATGAGGGGTTCTTGTTAATGATATTGTGGATGGATCCTTGTGTGGTTCAATTATTTGATATTATGTGGGGATCCTTGTGTGGTCTGATCATTGAGACTATATTTAAAATTTTGTGTATTTCTATTAGTGCAATTATAATAGGTTCTTTGTGAGGACTGGCTAAGTGACATTATTTTTAAGGTCCTTATGTGAACAGATTTTTAATGCTTGGCAAAATAATTAGTTTTAAATAAAAGTGACAAAAATTAATCGAGGTTGTTGATGCCTATAGAATTTGATCGATTCGATAACTTGACTGGAATATGATAGTGGTGATGAGACTATTAATGACTTGTAATCGATTAATTTTGTTTGGCCTTGTTTATATATTAGTGGTGTGGGAACCACTAGAGGTATTTACGAGTTAAGTAAAGCCTGTAATAAAAAATATTATTAGATAAAATATTTATTCACACTGAGTATTTACACTAAACGGCTATTCAAATAATTTAATAGCAGTTATTATGGATTAGAGAGAAAATACATATTATTTTGATATTGTGGTGTGTGACAAATTTAATTCCATTGATTAGTGATCTGAGTGGGAAATGAATAATTTTTTTTAAAATTTAAATACTTGAAATTGTTACCTCTTACAGATCTATGTGCCAGTAATTTTTTCTACTAAAGCTTGAATGTATGATACGAAATTATCTATTTTTTCAAACTCACCAGAGATATGAACCTAAGACATCATGATTCTCAACCCACTTCATTGATAACTAAGTCCAATCCTTGATTTCTGTGAGAATTAACCATTATTAAAAATATGCATATTTCATATTAATTAATTTTATACATGTGTATGTATGTATGTATGTATGTATGTATGTATGTATAAATATATAATAAATTTAAATCAAAACACTGACAATAATTTTTCTTCATATTTGTAAGGTGAAATCGATCTAGATTCTGATTTCACAGCTGAGGAATTCTATGCTCAAGCCATTTGCTACATAGTGAAAATTATAAGCCATGGATATGTTTCAATCGTTGTTGGTGGGTCAAATTCATACATTGAAAAACTTATGGAAGATGCCACGTTCGCGTTTAAATCTAACTACGACCGTTGTTTTATTTAGATTGACATTGACGTATCTACATTGGGCCCTTTTCTTCGCAAAAGGGTTGATCATATGGTCCAAACAGGCCAGCTTAATTTCTCTTTAGTTTATATGTATGGTTCATTTATAAGTATCAATACATATGTGATATTTGACCTGCCATTTTTTAATATACACATGATTTGTAATGATAATATACAATTTAGGTTATATGAACCTTGATTATTTTACTAGATATTTTTTTGAAAATTAACACTTGATGTTTGAAAATAATCATGTAATATTTTAAAATACTTTTGACAATATCTTTTAATCTCTCTCTTTATAAATTAAAGTTCTGTTCAAATAAATCAAATGGACTTCAAATAACTCAAATTGTTCTTTAATATTTATGCCGCATTCAAGGCTAGTGGATGAGGTGCGGAAAATATTTTCTCCTAAAGTAGATTACAATTAAGGAATCCGGAGATCCATTGGTGTCCCTGAGATGGACAAATACCTTAGAGAAGAAAATAAGTTTGACATATGTGCAGAATCAACAAAGAATATTCTTCTTAAATCTGTGGTCAAAGAAATTAAAGTTAATACCTGCAACATAGTTCATCCCCAACTTGAGAAAATTCAACGATTCATGACTGAGAAAATATGGCCATTACATCATATTGATGCCACCAATGTTTTCAGGGAAAATAAAAAAAAAAGCGCTAATGATAAATGTAAACATAACGTGCTGAAATCGTACCTCGATATCATGAAAGAGTTTCTCAAACAATGACGATTACAAGATCATTATTTGTAATGCCCCGAGTCTGCACCCTGGATGCCACATGGTGCTTACAATCCCGAAGGACCACAAGTTAACCCATGACTGATACCTGCCGTGAGCACTAAATAATAATAATGAAATAATGTGCAAAATAGGCTGAAATGCCATAAGGTTCATAATCTGAATATTGATAATAATAACATCTAAAAACTGAATGTTTTCTGAACTATTCTAGTTATAAAAGCCTCTAAATGAACTGTCTGAATATGGAGTTGATGGGACAAGCCCCCAACTAACTACGATTACTAAAATACTGAAGCTACTGAAAACATTGAAATAAAAGTATATCCTCAATAAATAAGGACTCACTACTGAATCTGCGGCTTCTGTCTGAATCTGTCTAAGCGCGGTCTGGAATCTGAGCATCCGAACCTATGATATGAGACATCATAAAATAAAGAGAAAGTATGCGTCAGTTCGTGGAATATACTGGTATGCTAGATGAGGTAAGGCTGAATGCAGGGGTTCCTATGGATAAATAGTAACTAACTGAATGATATAGCATAACTGTATAAGAATACATGGATAACTAAAACTACTATAAAATACTGAGTATGCAATACTATACATATACATGTATAGTATATCTGAGCTTTTACTGAATCTAAGTATTGATTTCTGATGCTAAGTAACTAATATCTGAGCTTACTGATATTAAGTGATTGTATCTAACAGTCTTGATTCTGTAGAACTGAACTAAGTTCAATACTGAGACTGAAACTGAAACTGAAACTTTGGGAGGTAATCATCTAACTGGTATGCCCCTTTCTGAATAGATTTAGGGTCCAACATGTAGCCCCAACTGGAAGGGTATTAGTACCATGCCACGGGAAAAGACTAGCTAAAGAATTACCCTCATCTGGTAGATACTCTAATGAGAATGGTGGTACCCTCAACTGGTAGGTAAAATACCTCATCAACCCTCAACTAGCAGGTTGATATCTCAACCTATGCTGGCTATGCAGTTATAGAACACAAGGACTGCTACTAAGGGTCAGACCCTCTATTTGCAGATGAACCCCCATCCTCGGGTTCACTCGAATCTGAATCCTACTCCCATCTGAAGGACACTAATTATTATACTAAGCTAAACTGAACTGATGCTGAGTTTCACTGAGTTCTGTAACTGACTGAGTTCACTAGGTTTTGTTAACTGACTGATTACTACTGGCCGTGACATTACTGAGACTACTCTGAAACTGACTATGGCTCTAGGTAAACAAGTAGATTTTCGGGTATTGAATACCCCCAGGACTCTCGATAGCGTTGAAAATAAAGCATGGCATGATCATAAGAACATAATAATATTTTCTTGCCAACAATGCACTCATTTAGACATTTTGTCAAACACTTGTAAGGCATGAACTTGTATATAAAAAGGACCACATAATAGAATGTCATGATTTCCCTATTCAATTCACATAGGCATTTTATCAAACACTTAGGGAGTGCACTTATTTCATATAGAAATAAACAAATAAAAATATCATGGCTACTACATCCAACTTGTAATTCAAGAGATCAACATGAAGATCACATAATTCAATCCACAACTATCTATTTTTCATGAGGCTTGTAATTAATCATGGAATTAAATCCCAAATTATATCATGAACATGAATTCACTCTAATTCAAGCATAGAAATCATAATTTGAGATCTTATATGTTTAAAAAGGGGTTTTGGACTTCATGGGTGAAAGAAAACCATGAATGAACACCTAACATACCTAAGAAGATTAATTCTTAAAGGTTCTCGGAGGATTTCATGAGCTTTGTTCTTGATTCTTGAAGCTAAGGTTTTGCCCTTTTGAGAGAGAATGATTTAATTTGGGGGAAAATTAGGTGAATAATTATATAACTAGGTTAATTAGTGGTTAATTACGTGTTTAAGGCTAATATAGATCATGGAAAAATACCAAATTACTCTTGGAAAGAAGTTAAGATTCCTCACTGAAAATCCCAATTTTGGGATTCACCGTAATGCATTGGCATCGTGGGGAGCCACTGGAATCCGGTTGGAATTGTACAAAAAGGAAAGACTAGGAAATTGGCCCTTGGTGCGATGCAGCACCATCATGGAGCCTCACTGTAATTTGACAAATTTTGAAATTGGGCCCTAGCGCGACGCGCCGTTATTGCGGAGCTTCACTAGAAAATGCCAATTGGGAACTAGCACTGCTCTGTGACTTGGGCTTATTACGTTGGCTTACTAGAAACTAATAATTTCCATTTGGCTGTGCTCCACTAGGCGATGCTGCACCAGGTAGCCACTGGCTTACAAAATATGTTATAACTTCTTACCCGACTATCGAATTTGCGCAAATTTTATATCGTTGGAAAGCTGATTGAATTTCCTACGCAATGGTAAGATATAAGCTAAAAAATTTAGAGTATTCTAAAAATTTTATATAGGGATACTTGTATATTAAGAGTTAAACTGAGCTAGGAAAATATGGAGTATTACAATATCTCCCCCCTTGGGAACATTCATCCTAGAATGAGACTAATTAAGCAGAGAAGTACTACTAGACTGAGTTTACACACTGAACATGCACAACTGAAATAGGGAATACATAACTGAAGCTACTGATAAGCTGAGTTTCCATACTGAACATGCATATCTAATGCATGAGTACATGGCTGAACTAATTCATGAATGCATGGTTGTCATTAAGATAATATGCAACGGTAATGAATACCAAGTTTGTAATTATAACTGAACATGAAACTGAATAAATCTGAGGAAGACTATTACCTTAAGTTGAATCTGAGTTTGTGGAGAAGAGGTAAGGATACTTGGATCACATATCTGCTTCCACTTCCCAAGTAGCACCCTCAACGGATTGATTTTGCCAAAGAACTTTGACTAAGGGAACTTCGTTGTTACTCAATATGCGAATCTAATGCTTGAGGATATGGACTTGAACCTCTTTGAAAGAGAGATCATTCTAAATGTCTACTCCCTCTAAGGGAACTATGACTGCTGGGTCACCAATGCATTTCTTTAGCAAGGAGATACGGAACACTGGGTGTACTAAAGCTAGATCTGAAGGCAACTCAAGCTCATAAGCTACCTTTCCAAAATGGCTGAGAATTCTGTAAGGATCGACATACTGAGGACTGAGTTTTCCCTTCTTGCCAAACCTCTTCCCACCTTCATGGGAGAGATTTTCAAGAACACAAAATCACCAATCTCAAACTTGAGATCTTTTCTTCTCACATCTGCATATGATTTCTGTCTGCTCTGGGCTACCCTAAGCCTTTATCTAATCACTTGAACCTTTTCTAAGTAATCAAACACTAAGTCAGGCCCTACTACTGTGGCCTCACCTACCCCGAACCAACCAATTATAGATCTACATCTCCTACCATAAAGAGCTTCAAACGGAGCCATCTGAATACTAGAATGATAGTGATTATTATATGCAAATTCTATCAAGGGAAAATGGTCATCCAAACTACCCTTAAAATAAAAAACACAGGCTCTTAAAATATCTTCTAGAGTATGAACGGTCCTTTGTGCTTGACCACCTGTCTAAGGGTGAAAAGTTGTACTGAGGCGAACTTGGGTACCAAGATCCTTTTGGAATGCTTTCCAGAAATGAGAGGTAAACTGCGTACCTTTATCTGATATGATAGATATTATGACTTTGTGTAACCTGACTGTAATACCCCGGGAAATTTTTCATTGAAATTTTGTGCGTAAACGTGTTGGGTTCTATCTTCTAGAATGAATTATAAATTTTCTGTGCTA
The DNA here is from genome assembly GCF_002878395.1 of Capsicum annuum. Taxonomy (NCBI): domain Eukaryota; kingdom Viridiplantae; phylum Streptophyta; class Magnoliopsida; order Solanales; family Solanaceae; genus Capsicum; species Capsicum annuum. The sequence goes on from NC_061111.1 coordinate 45,998,096, forward strand.
AATGTCTTAGATTATGACCCACCATTACATAGAGTATCGAATAATCTTTCCAATGATATGTGGATCATCTAAAATGGACACCTGAGCGATGAGTTATGAATATTCCGATCGAACTATGAATAGTAGTGAACAGTAAAATGTGTAGGAAAAAGTACTGAGGCATGGCGTATTTTTGCTCCAACTTTAAACGATCATAACTCCTTGTACATAATGATCTGGGTGATCTACTATATATAAACGGAAAGCTCTGCTATTCCTCTTTCCAATGAAGTTGGTTTCATCTAATTTTTCTATCGAAGCAAAAAGTTATGGTCGATCTACTTCAGCCTATCAAAAGTGAATTTTTTGGTCAACTTCAAACGATCATAACTCCTCGTACATAATGATCTGGGTGAGATACTATATATCAACAGAAATATATGAGAGTCCTCTTTCTAATGAAATTGGTTTCATCCAATTTGAATATCGGAGTAAAACATTATGGTTAATCTGCTTCAGACTATCAAAACAGTCCAACAAAGGACAGATTTGAGAATTTTTTTATTTTTAGGGGCATTTTGGTCATTCCCCCTCACCCAAAATCCATCCAAACCCTATATAAAGCCTATTAGAAGCATTATATGTTATATTTCATCAAACTCCCTAAAAAAACCCTAAGCTGCTACATCCAACTTCAAGAACCTCCAAAGTTCACCATTAATTCTGCAAATTTATTCAAGATTCCAAGTTCCCAGTTCAAGAACTCCAAGAACCATCATTCAAAGGCACGATTAACATCTAAAAAATGAGTATCGATCTAAAGTTCATCATTCAAGGTATGTGGGGTTTTTCAACAAGAACTCTCTTTCGTTCTTGAGCCCAAAAGTAATTTTCTTTACAAAGGCATGATTTTTATTTGATTTTTATGAATTTGAAGCATGACCCCATATCTTATGATGATTATTATGAAATCTTGATGTTTATGATTTTGAAAGATGAATTTACATGTGTAGTGATATAAAGCATGAATCTTGAACGATATTTATCATAATTTTGATATTTGGGTTGTGAATCCCCATTGAAAATTGTGTTTTTTTTAAAGTGTGTGATATAAGCATGTTGATGTTGAATATTTGAGATATTTTGAATGATTTGACCTTTTCGTTTTTAGGATCTCCCTTTGTGTGTGTGTTTCCTTGTGTCTATGGTGAATGGTAAAGTGATTTGAAAGTGGAATTGTGAAAGTTATTCTTTTGAAAGATTTAAATGATATTTACATTATGAGAATTGATATTCTTGATGAACTGAAAGTGATTGACAAATTATTTGATGACTCACATGTGTTATTGTACTTATTTCATCCTCTCATGATTATGATGATTTTCTTCGGGCTATGTGAGTTTCATATATCCTGCATATTTCTTATAAATATTTATGATGATGATGTTTATACAACGGCATACACCCCAATATACTCGGTTCCTTTCCATGGTACTGACCCACATCTTCGGATATGGGATGCATTTTCTCGAAATATAGGTTCATGTGCTCAGTTCCACGTTCGACAGTGATTCTTTGGGCACACTGTTCTACAACCTCTGTTGTGGTAAGTCCTCATATTTCGAGGACGTGATGTCTGATGTTGGTTTCATGGAATTATTTACATTTGATAACTGAGTATGAGTCAGTTGGGGCATGTCTCAATGGCTCACTGGTTTTATTGATTTTCTTATAGGCTTGTCAGACTAGTATAGATGTTGGAAGTTGACTAATAAGTCGTATTTTGTTATCTTTCTAAAATTCTTTTATTCTTGGTTGATGATTACTCTATTGATATTTGAGGGTTATTTATGGAAACCCCATTGATTTGTGTTGAACTGAATGAAAATGGCTCAAGGGGTTAGGTTGGGGCTACTCATAGCCTCAAGCACCGTGTGACGCTCGGGACCTATTTTTCAGGGCGTTACAAACTTGGTATAAGATCCTAAGGTTTTAAGGTGTCCTAGGGAGTCTGACAAGCCACGCTAAGTAGAGTCTTGATCATCGGTGTGTAGCACGCCACATCTATAAGAAAGAGGCTACAAGTCGTTTTAGGAAAAAGTGTGATTCTTTCTTTCAGAAGCCTATTGTACTTAAAGTGTCTCTTTCTGCTATTGATTTGTGCTCTCCTCTTTTAGAAATATGCCTCCACGTCGAGCGAGAAGAAATAATGATGGTCAGCAACCTCAACCTGCTGCCCTATTGAATGAAAATTTATCTCATGCTGAATTTTAGGTAGCCTTTCAGGCACTGGCCCAAGCTGTTAATGCAAATATTCAGGCTAACCCGGCCCTGGATCCACAGTTGCAGAGAGGTGATTCAGCTGCTACCAGGATCCATGACTTCATGCAGATGAATTCACCGAAATTCTATGGGTCCAAGTCAGATGTGGATCCATGGTGGTTTTTAGAGGAGGTGCAGAAGATTACTCAAGTGATGCATATATCTGAGGAACTTAGTGTGGAGTTAGTTGTGTATAGTTTTAAAGACTTTGCTTATGACTGGGTTGTTTCTTAGAGGAAAGGTAGAGGTGAGAGAGTTGTCCCTACAACTTGGCAGGATTTCCAGGATGCATTCCTGGATAAGTTTTCCCTTTGGAGATAAGGAAGGCGAAGGTGGAAGAGTTTATGAACCTGCAATAGGGCTCTATGACTGTTAGGGAGTACTGTCTAAAGTTCAATCAGTTGGCCAAGTATGTTCCTGACTTAGTGGCTGATAATTGGGCTAGTATGAGTAAGTTTATGACTGGAGTATCTAGTTATGCGGTTAAGGAGTGTAGGTCTGCTATGCTGAATAGTAAGATGAATCTTTCTATGCTGATGACTCATGCCCAATAGATTGAGGCAAACAAGATTAAGAAGAGAGATAGAATGAGAGGGAATAAGAGAGCTAGGTCCGAACAGCATGGACAGCGTCAGACTAGATCATAGGGAGGGAGTCGCCCTCAGTATCAGGATCGTTTGTCTATGCCAGCACCATCATCTGCTAGTGCTCCCATGGCTAGAGGTAGACAGGAAAAAAGTACTAGGTCATATGCATCCAGGTCCCTGTATAGTGCTGGCAGTAAGCCAAATCGTCCCCTATGTCCTAAGTATGGTAGGACTTATTCAGATAAGTGTTGGGGTGATAAGAGGGGTTGTTTCCAGTGTAGTGACATAGATCACAGAGTTAGAGATTGTCCACAGGATGGACAAGGGCATCGTGACTATCACCCTCAAACCCAGACTCAGACTGTTAGTGCTCCAGTTCCAGCGACTCACCCAGCCCCAGCTCAGGGTGCCTCTTCTAGCAATGCTGGCGGGCAGTCCCAAAATAGATTCTATCTTTACCGTCCCGCTAGAAATAGGAGGACTCTCCCAATGTTGTTACTGGTATGCTTCGTATATTTCAGTTTGATGTGTAGTCTTTGTTGTATCCTGGATCCAGTTTCTCATATGTTACACCATTGATTGCTGTGAATTTTGAAATGAGTTAGTACCTGAGCCTGAGCCTATCCTGGTTAGTACCCCAGTGGGTGATTCGATTATTGCCCAAAAAGTGTATAAAAAGTATCTTGTTACCGTTCTTTAAAGAGTCTTGTTGGCTGATCTGATTGAGTTAGACATGGTAGATTTTGATGTGATTTTGGGTATGGACTGGTTGTATTCTTCTTATGCCTCTATTGATTGTCGAACCCGAGTGTTCAAGTTTTAGTTTCTGGGTGCATCCGTGTTTGAGTGGTCTGGGAATTCTGTGTCACCCAAGAGTCATTTTATCTCTTACCTCAAAGCTAAAAAGCTTATTTCCAAGGGGTGTATTTACCATTTGGTTAGAGTCAAAGACACTAAGTCTGTATTTTCTGATGTCTTTCCAGATGATCTCCCAGGGATACCTCCTGATAGAGAGATAGAGTTTGGAATTGATCTTCTTCCCGATACTCAGCCCATTTCTATTCTTTCTTACCGTATGTTCCCTACAGAACTTAAGGATTTGAAAGAGCAACTCAAAGATCTACTAGATAAGGGTTTCATAAGGCCCAGTGTTTCTCCTTGGGGTGCTCCTGTATTGTTTGTGAGAAAAAAAGATGGCTCTTTGCGTATGTGCACTGATTGCCGCCAACTGAATAAAGTCACCGTCAAAAATAAGTACCCTTTCCAAGAATAGATGATTTGTTTGAACAATTACAAAGTGAAAGTTATTTCTCAAAGATAGACCTTCGTTTCGGCTATCATCAACTCAAAGTTAGGGAGTGCGACATCCCAAAAACCACTTTCCAAACTTGTTATGGCCATTTTGAGTTTCTTATTATGTCTTTTGGGTTAACTAATACCCCAGCAGCTTTCATGGACCTCATGAATCGAGTGTTCAGATCATATCTGGATATGTTTGTCATAGTGTTCATCGATGATATACTGGTGTACTCCCGTAGTGAGGATGAATATTCTGATCATCTCCGAACTGTCTTGCAAACCCTTAGAGATCAAAAGTTGTTTGCCAAGTTTAGTAAGTGTGAGTTTTGGCTAAGTTTAGTTGCTTTGCTGGGTCATATCATTTCTTCTGAGGGTATTAGAGTTGATCCCCAAAAGACCGAAGCTGTTAGAAATTGGCCTAGACCTATTTCTCCGACTGATATCCGAAGTTTCTTGGGTTTAGCTGGCTATTACCGCCATTTTTTTAGGGTTTCTCCTCTATAGCGTCTCTTATGACACAGTTGACCCAAAAGAAAGTGAAGTTCTTGTGGTCTGAATCTTGTGAGAAGAGTTTTCAAAAGATGAAGACTCGACTCACTTCAACCCCTGTTTTAACTTTGCCTGATGGTGTTGATGGTTTTGTGGTGTACTATGATGCTTTGACAGTTGGGTTGGGTTGCGTATTGATGCATAAGGGTAAGGTGATAGCTTATGCTTATGCTTCTAGCCAGTTGAAACCCCATGAGAAAAATTACCCCTCCCATGACCTTGAGTTGGTTGCTATTGTGTTTGCTTTGAAAATCTGGAGACACTATTTGTATGGTGTCCATGTTGATGTTTTCACTGATCATAAGAGTCTGCAGTATGTGTTTACCCAGAGAGAATTGAATCTTAGGTAGAGACGATGGTTAGAATTGTTAAAGGACTATGATATAAGTATGTTGTACCATCCGGGCAAGGCCAATGTTGTGGCGGATCCCCTAAGTAGAGTGTCCATGGGTAATGTTTCGCATGTCGTAGAAGGTAAGAAAGAATTGTCTCATGATGTACATTGTTTGGCTAGATTGGGGGTTAGGTTGTTTGACTCTGCTGAAGGTAGTATAGGGGTTCAGAGTAGTTCCGAATCCTCCTTGGTTTCAGAAGTGAAAGAAAAGCAATACTTAGATGCTAGTTTGGTCAGACTGAAGGAGTTAGTCAAGGACCAAAGAGTAGAGGTTTTCTCCCAAGGGGGAGATGGTGTGTTGATATTGCAGGGTAGATTGTGTGTCCTGAATGTTGATAATCTGAGACAGAGGATTATGGCTGAAGCGCATGGGGTGCGATATTCTATTCATCCTGGTGCCACCATGATGTACCAAGACTTGCAGGAAATCTATTGGTGGAGTGGCATGAAGAAATATATAGCAGCATTTGTAGCTAAGTGTGCAACATGCCAACAGGTTAAGGTTGAACACCAAAGACCTAGTGGTATGATGCAAGAGTTTAATATTCCCACCTGGAAGTGGGAAGAGATAAATATGGACTTCGTGATTAGCTTACCTCCTTCCCGAAGCCATCATGATTCCATTTGTGTTGTGGTTGATAGGTTGTCTAAGTCTGCTCATTTCTTGCCTGTTCATACTCCATATACTGCTGAGGATTACGCTAGATTGTATATTCGAGAGCTAGTCAGACTGCATGGAGTTCCCTTGTCTATCATTTCGGATAGGGGTACTCAGTTCACTTCGCAATTTTGGAAATCTTTTCAGAAGGGTCTTGGTACCCAAGTGCTTTTGAGTTTTACTTTTCATCCGCAGACTGATGGTCAGGCTGAACGGACCATCCAGACCTTAGAGGATATGTTGAGAGCTTGTGCACTTGACTTTAAGGGAAGCTGGGATGATCACTTACCGTTGATAGAGTTTGCTTACAACAACAGTTTCCACTCTAGTATTGGCATGACTCCGTTTGAAGCCTTATATAAGAGGAAGTGTAGATCACTCATAGGTTGGTTCGAGGTGGGTGAAGCGGCTGTGAGTGGTCCTGATTTGGTATTTGAGGCTATGAAAAAAGCTAAGTTGATTAGGGAAAGGTTGAAAACTGCTCAGAGTCGTCAGAAGTCATATGCGGATGTTATAAGGAGAGACCTTGAGTTTGAAGTTGGTGCCCTAGTGTATCTAAAAATTTCACCCATGAGGGGGGTGAAGAGATTCGGAGAAAAGGGGAAGCTTAGTCCCCATTATGTTGGTCCTTACAAAATTCTTAGCCGTGTTGGTAAGGTAGCTCATGAATTCAAGTTGCCTTCCGAGTTGTCCTCTGTTCATCCAATATTCCATGTCTCCATGTTTAGAAAGCATATTAGTGACGCTATAGTAGTGGATTCCTCTGTGAGTGCTGACATTCAAGAAAATCTTTCCTTTGATGAGATTCCTGTTGAGATTCTTGATTTCAGTGTCGAAGACTAAGGAACAAAGAAGTTCCCTTGGTCAAGATGTTGTGGCGTAACCAATCTGTTGAGGGTGCAACTTGGGAAGTTGAGGCGGATATGCGATCCAAGTACCCGCACCTATTTTCCGCGAACTCCAATCAAGCCGAAGGTACCGTTCTTTCCTAAATCATGCACTTTTGATAAAAGTTGCAGCAGTTCAGCTATCATTTATTACGTGTTCAGCTGTAGTTTCTTGAATTTATGCATTCTATGTTGCATTCGGAGTGAGAAATGATGTGGTGATGAGTATAACGAATGGTTTCAGCTATATTCTCTATTCCCTATCTAATATTGGCATGTCTAGCATCATTCGAGGATGAATGTTTCCAAGGGGGGATGATGTAATACCCCTGGAAATTTTTCATTGAAATTTTGTGCGTAAACGTGTTGGGTTCTATCTTCTAGAATGAATTATAAATTTTTCGTGCGAAATGTCTTATATTATGACCCACCATTACATATAGTATCGAATAATCTTTCCAACGATATGTGGATCATCCAAAACGGACACCCGAGCGACAAGTTATGAACATTCCGATCGAACCGTGAATAGTAGTGAACAGTAAAACGTGCAGGAAAAAGTACTGAGGCCTGGCATATTTTTTCTCCAAATTTAAATGATCATAACTCTTTGAACATAATGATCTGGGTGATGTACTATATATCAATGGAAAGCTCTACGAGTTCTCTTTCCAATGAAATTGGTTTCATCCAATTTGTCTATCAGAGCAAAAAGTTATGGTCGATCTACTTCAGCCTACAAAAAGTGAATTTTTGGGTCAATTTAAAACTATCATAACTCCTCGTACACAATAATATGGGTGATATACTATATATCAATGGAAAGATATGAGAGTCCTCTTTCTAATGAAAATTGTTTCATCCAATTTGAATATCGGAGTAAAACATTATGATTGATCTACTTCAGACTATCGTAACAGTCCATCAAAGGAAAGATTCGAGAATTTTTTTGATTTTTAGGGGCACTTTGGTCATTCCCCATCACCCAAAATCCGTCCAAACCCTATATTAAAGCCTATTAGAAGCATTATATGTTATATTTCATCAAACTCCCTCAAAAAGAAAACTCTAAGCTCCTACATCCAACTTCAAGAACCTCCAAAGTTCACCATTAATTCTGCAAATTCATTCCAGATTCCAAGTTCCTAGTTCAAGTACTCCAAGAACCATCATTCAAAGGCACGATTAACATCTCAAAAACGAGTATCAATCTAAAGTTCATCATTCAAGG
>NC_061111.1:46009001-46086128 GCF_002878395.1 Capsicum annuum
ATTAACATCTCAAAAACGAGTATCAATCTAAAGTTCATCATTCAAGGTATGTGGGGGTTTTCAACAAGAACTCTCTTTCATTCTAGTGCCCAAAAGTAAATTTCTTTACAAAGGAATGATTTTTATTTGATTTTTATGAATTTGAAGCATGAACCTATATCTTATGATGATTATTATAAAATCTTGATATTTATGATTTTTAAATATGAATTTATATGTGTGGTGATATAAAGCATGAATCTTGAATGATATTTATCATGATTTTGATATTTGGGTCGTGAATCCCCATTGGAAATTGTGTTTTTTTTAAAAAGTGTGTGTTATAAGCACGTTGATGTTGAATATTTGAGATATGTTGAATGATTTGACCTTTTGGTCTTATTGAAGTTGTTTTGAACTCGAGTATGAAAGAAATCCACAACGTGGTTGATTTTGATAGATGGGAAGCATGGTGGCTCCCGATGTATATTTATATATTACTGAAATTTTTTTGTTGTGAATTGTCTTTGAAATGATCTGAGCTAAGTCCAGGAGAAATCTTTAGCACCGAGTGGGAGGTATAAAGCGACGTTACTTCTCTAGAACTACGTGCCCTCGTAGGAGTGAGCCTGAGGCTGATTTATATAGTGATCACTAGTTTGTGTCGATTTGATATCGATAGTCCTACTCCAATGGCAAGGATAGGATGGCTCTCCCCAATGTGGGTTGTACGTTGGAAGTGATGTCTGATGTTGGTTTCACAGAATTGTTTACATTTGATAACTGAGTATGAGTCAGTTGGGGCATGTCTCAATGGCTCGCTGGTTTTATTGATTTTCTTAGAGGCTTGTCAAACTAGTATAGATGTTGGGAGTTGACTAATAAGTCGTATTTTGTTATCTTTCTGAAATTCTTTTATTCTTGGATAATGATTACTCTGTTGATATTTGAGGGTTATTTATGGAAACCCCGTTGATTTGTGTTGAATTGAATAAAAATGGCTCAAAGGGTTAGCTTGGGTCTCCTCGTAGCCTCAAGTACCATGTGACGCTCCGGGACCCATTTTTCAGGGCATTACACTGACCAACTCTCTGATGTAGTTTGGTGTAGTCCTTGCCTAAATAGAAAGTATGAACTAGCAAGAAATAAGTGGATTTGGTTATCCTATCTACGATAACCGAAATCAAATCATTCTGATGACGAGTACAAGGCAAACCCATCACAAAGCCCATGTTTACTTCTTCCCATTTCCATATGGGAATACTAAACTCCTGCATGGACCCACTAGGCTTCTGGTGCTCAATATTAACCTACTGACATGTAGAGCACTTAGCTACAAATTCTATAATATCTCTCTTCTTCCCACTCTACCAATAGATCTCCCGCAAATCATGGTACATCTTAGTGGCCCCTAGATGAATAAAGTAACGCACACCATGAGCTTCTGCAAGAATACGCTGCCTTGAGTCATCTACACCTGGCACACACAACCAATGGTAATAGCCAGCTAAACCCAAGAAACTCCTGATATCTGTTGGAGAAATAGGTCTAGGCCAATTTCTCACTACTTTGGTCTTTTGATGATTGACTCTAATGATATCACCGAAAACAATATGACCAAGGAATGCTACTGACCTTATCAAAAAATCAAACTTACTGAATTTGGCGAACAACTGATGGGCTTTAAGAGTATGAAGTACGATTCTGTGGTGATCTGTGTGATCATTCTCGCTACGGGAATAGACAAGAATGTCATTGATGAAGACTATAATGAACATTTCCAGCTACTGCTTGAACACGTGATTCATTAAGTCCATAAAGTCTACTGGGCATTTGTAATACCAAAGGACATGACTAGAAACTCGAAATGACCATACTGGGTTCGAAAAGCTATTTTTGGAATGTCACATTCTCTGACTCAAAACTGGTGATAGCATGATCTGAGGTCTATCTTAGAAAAGTAACTGGCTCCTTGAAGTTGGTCAAACAAGTCATCAATTCTAGGAAGTGGGTATTTGTCCTTGACTGTGACCTTGTTCAACTGATGATAGTCTATACACATTCTGAGTGAATTATCTTTATTACGCACGAACAAGACTAGAGTGCCCCTTGGGGAAATGCTAGGTCTGATGAGCCCCTTGTCTAAAAGGTCCTTTAACTATTCTTTTAACTCTCTAAGTTTAGCTGGAGCCATTCTGTATGGTGGAACGAATATGGGTTGAGTATCTAGAAGAAGGTCTATTCTGAAGTCGATTTCCCTTTCGGGAGGAACTCCAGGAAGATCTTCGGGAAACACATCTGAGAAATCATTTACTACTGGAACTGACTCAAGACTAAGAGTCTCTAAACTAGAGTCTTTGACTCGCACAATATGATAGACACATCCCTTAGTTATCATTCTTCTCGCTCTAAGGTAAGAAATCAACTGACCCTTAAGCACTGTAATACTACCCCTCTATTCAAGGACTGATTCATTTGAAAATTGAAAATGGACAATTTTATTTATACAATCAACTAAGGCATAGCATGAATGGAGTCAATCTATGCTGAGAATGATGTCGAAATCCATCATCTCTAACTCTACTAAGTCTGCTGAAGTGACTTTCTGAGATATCATGACCGGACAATTCTTGTATACCCATCGAGCTATGATAGACTGGCCCACTGGGATAGAAACTGAGAAAGTTTCTATTAAGTCTTCTATTTTAACCTTAAAGTTGACTGCTATGTAAGGAATTACAAAAGACAGAGAAGCTTTGGGATCTAATAAGGCATAAACATGTAAATAAAAGATCTATAATGTACCAGTGACCACATCAGGAGAATTTTCCTGATCTTGTCTGGACTGAAGTGCATAAACCCTATTTGGGAGTTGCCCACTGGTGGCACTAGAAGTGACACCCTGCTTATCTAAGCGATCGGACTGAGATGAAGGACGAATGTACTGACCCTGAGAACTTGATTGAGGACAATCTCTGATTCTATGGCCTGACTTGCCACACCTAAAACATACATCACTACCAGCTCTGTAGACACCCTGATGGTTTCTGCCACATTTCTGACAAAGAGGATTTGTTTGAGCACTGCTAAAACTACCCTGAGATTTAGAGCCTGGCACCCTATCATTGTTACCATTTCTGAACTTAGGTACTAGAGCACGGGCTGAGGACGGAGCTGGAACCAAAGATTTCAAGAAAAATTGGGAATGGTTATCGCCTTCTAATTTAGGTTAAGTGAAATTAAAACTACCTGTTCTAGGTCTCTTGTTCTCCCTCTCTATCTCTCAACTCTAAGAGAAAGAATCTATCTAGGAAAGAAGTAGTAAAATCTTCCCACTCTACAGGATCTACATCTGTGCATATCTACCTTTCACTACTTAAACCATGTATGAGCTATATCTTATAGCTGATAGCCAGCTTACTCAGCACTCTTACTGGATGTCACTCCCAAGATATTTATGACTTTTTGCACCTAATCGAGGAACTCCTATGGATCCTCTTCTGATTTAGATCCTAAGAATAGGCGAGGGTTCATTCGGGTGAAGTCCCAAATCCTGGCTACAGTAGTTTTGGCCAATAGGTTGGCCTGAAAAATAGCTGGCCATTCATTCTGAGCTACTACAGAATGGGATAGAGTGGTGAACGCAGCTCTGAATTCTGTAAGAGAGACATGCTCATCCAGGGGATTTGCATAAACAGGTTGAGGTACTGACTAGTTTCCTGTTCTTCTGCTGATGTTGGCTTTCTTGCTTATTTCCTTTCTGGATTGATTCTTCTTGATCCTTTGTATCTTGGGTGCATCCTGCAAGATATTTGTTTATTAATTTGTCTTTATTAATACATATAGTGAATATGTGGGACTAACAGTTTTGGTTAGTCTAGTTGAGAAGGTGGTATACGAATGACTTGATCAAGTGTTATAACAAGTGTTATGGCGGCTTTGTGATTTGTAATCATTGAGATTCAGATTTTAGATAATAGGCATGACACAATTGATGGAATGGTGATTTGTGATGTATTAAGGTGTGTGAGTTCATAGCATTCTTGCATGATCACTAGAGATGATTGATACGAGGAATTCTCTACATTCATGGAATTAAATTGGAGTGAAAACTGAAAACACTTGTTTTTCAAATTCCAGAATTTTCAAAACTATATGACCATACACGTATTCCAGAATTTAACTCTGGAAAAGAGCAAATATTTTTCATGGTCTAACACCCTAAGTCTCAAGAAGCAACTTTCCTAAATGGTCTGACTTGAGAATAGGGGTGTACATAGGTCGGGTTAGTTCGTTTTTTATTAAAATATAACCAAACCAATAATGTCGGTTTTCTAAATCTATAAACCAAATCAAACCAATAAACAATCGGTTTTTTTATTTCGGTTTTAGTCGGGTTTTTTCGATTTTCTCGGTTTTTTTACAACAATAATGTGATTGAAGAAAAAAATTAAATGTTTTCACTAAAAAGATTAAAAAAAAAAAAAAACATGGTCATAGAGTAGTTTCAATAAAAATTAAGTTGGCAAATTACTAAGAAGTCTAAACTACTATCTCTCAAAGTAATATTATGTAGACACCCAAGTAGTTCAATTTTCAAGTCACTAGTTCCAATAACTTGTCGGAAAGTTTTCTTCACATAAAATGTGAGCATACAAAAGAACAAAGAATTGGAGACAACTTACTAAAAACTTAACTCCATAAAGTAATTAATTATAACATAATTCCATAAAAAAATAAAGAGAAAGAAGAGAAACAAACCTAAATCACAACTTGACGAATGAGAAAAGTAAAATGAAAATAAGATGAGGAAATAATGAGAACTATCTAATAACTTGGAAAGCAAAATATAAAAACTGAAGCAATTAAAGAGTTTTAGGTATTTTTATTAATATTGAGCTTTGTATTAATTTGTTATTAGTGAAAAAATACTATAATTAAAGGCCCAAGAATATATACCTATTTTCTGAACATAAAAAAATAATAAAAGTAATTAGAAAGTAGATTATAAGTAGTATTTTTTACATATAAAAAATTAAAATTATATATGTATTACATCGGTTCGGTTTGGGTTCGGTTTGATTTTATTTTTGCCAATACCAAATCAAACCAAGAATGATCGATTTTTTTTTTTTGCCAACACCAAACCAATCAAACCAAACCATAAGTCGGGTTTTTTCCTCGGTTTGGTTTGATTCATCGGTTCGATTTGACTTAATGGTTCGGTTTGTACACCCCTACTTGAGAACATGCAGCAAGATCCTTAAACTTGATAATACATGAAGTTGAGCATAAATTTGAAATGAAAAAAGCATTGCATGTAAGTTAAATAATCAAAAATCATATACCATTGAATACAATTGCATTCATTTACACCAAAGCAATTCAGCTGTGAATCCAAATGCAGCAGTAAATGACACATACAAAAACTTAGATACTGGCCTAATTTTGCAACTAACAAAAATATTAAGTTTTAATGCAAAACTTGCATTGCAAAAACTGCTTGAATTAAACTAATGAATGATAAAAGTTAGAATAACCAGCCCCTAAACTGCTTGGACAGATAACTAAAGTTTATCTAGAGATTCCACATTGGTGACCAGTTCTTCGAGACACGGAAAATTAGGTGGCAATGATAGTACGGGTTTTTCTCCAGATAATCCTTTCAATGCCAGCCCTAAAGAATACCCTAGAGCTCGGGCAACTGGTACTGCGACTGCATTTCCTACTTGAATGTACCTAAGAAACATGAAGCTAATTCAAGTCAAACCCTGCAATAAGAAGGATGTTGCTATAGATTTTCGAGTGCAAAACTTTATATAACCGGAAAAACATGTCTCTAGATATGAAATAGATCAAAATTCCCTATACCAAAACCTCTCTTTCTCACAAAGGTAGGGGTAAAGTAAGTATACATTTTACCCTCTCCAAACGACACTTGTGGATTACACTGTGCATGCATGTGGTTGTTATGTCGTTGCATGTTTGATGAGTAGTTTCAGGAGTTCAATTCAAGCTAGATTATATTCTACAATGAGTATTAAGATGATTGTTTTATGAAAGAGCCACTGAGAGATAGATCACATAAATGCACCATGATGTGGCCACTTTTGATTCCAACATTTTACCTTTCTTTTATAGGTCCTATCAATTTGTAGTAATCAGGAAAACCTTGCAGCCGAGCATTTTCACGAATACTAAGCACTCGGTCCTGCAATGGATGTAGTAGGGCCTGAAAGGAACTCAAGAACGACAAAAAGCATCAGATTATGCTATAAGTAAAGATGCAAAAATTAATTTAGAGACAACTCGCAAACACAAAGGTACCTGATTGTGGGGCTCTGCTCTCGTAACAACTGTTGAAACAATTTCGTCCCACCACAAACGACCAAATGGCCTGCATAATTTGAAATACCATCATAGCATTAGAAGCACTATGGTAAAAGTCAGGGGTAGTACAAGCTAAATCAAATAAAGAAAACTTTGTATCGTTACTTGGACGAAGTACCACCAACAAAAGTCATCGCATAGTCAGGGACCTGTGGAGTAAAAGAATCATAAGAAAGGAAAAATAACCATCAAAATGACGCTGCACAAACAAATCATACCAAAGGTTTTCCTGAAGCGAGTAATACTCTTTCCACATCTGGATCCCATTCAACAATTTTGTCGGCACGAACGCGAACCCCAGGCAAGTCCCTAAAGTTCGCACCCTATAATCAAGGAAAAGGGAATCAACCCCAGGAATAAGAGTCATGTCACAACCACAAACAGCATGATATAGCAAGTTTAATACCTTTCGCCTGGGAATTTGACATACACGTTGATAATCGTCCTCATTTAATTGAAGAGGCCGATGATCATACAAAATAGTACCCAAAGTACCTATAATATAAAAATGCAATCAAAATGTGAAGATGTATAATACACCAGTATTTGACATACCAGAAGGTCTAGACGTATAATAGAACGCTGAACTATTTCAGGTAAGATTAAGTTGCACTATATAAAATTCATTTACTTTGCCACAAATGATTTCTTGTCACATTAATACAATTAAAATATGATTATCAAGATATTACAAAGAACCACAAGCTTAAAGGAACTCACCATCCCTCCTTGATCTTATAAAACGCTGGAAGTCGGATTTAGGCTCATCAATATATGCCATTTCATCCCTTCGCTCATCATTTTCCACCTAAATTTCAAAATTATTTGCATAAATAAGCAACACATAGCATAGAAAGGACATATATCATAGAAAGCTTATGTTTAACATATTGGTAAAGTCTATTACATACAGGAGGAAGATCTGAAAGTGCATCCTCGAGAAAAAGTTCTTTCTTTAGCTTGAAACTATGGCCCTCTTCATATGCTACTGCATTTAGCTGTATTAAAATTAAAATCATATTCAGCCAACGGCAAAATCAAAGAAGTGCAACATTATAACAGATTTTGTAGACTACCTCAAATTCTGTGGGAGTGAGACCCCTCGCAACAACATTATATGTGGGTAACGGATATTGTGGCAATTTCTACAAGCAAAGAAGAGACTTAAGTTGATCAAAGAGAAGAACAAGAAAAAGAATATATCGAAATAATTGTTTCTTTACCTCTGAAGGAAGAGCACCCCACATGAAGACACGCATACGAAATTGTGGAAGTCCATATGACCCAGCAACCATCATTCCCATCCGTGCTTGGTAGTTCATTCCAACAAGCCTGCTCAAGGCATATCTTCCGAGGAAACCATGTGCAAACTTGACTAAGTCCACCACATTTTCCATCAATACGAACCTTGGTTTCAAGAACTCCACAATGCTCATGAATACTTCAAGCTGTTTATTTTTCGGGTCTTGTAAAGGATTCGCTGAGTTCCTAAAACGATTAAATCCACTAATGCCCTGGCAAGGAGGACCCCCACATATGATGTCTACTTCTCCCTAAGTATAGCCAATAAAATTTTAAAATCAATGCATCGCAATTAGAAAAATAATTCATATTGTGGAGATCCAGAATAAGACAAGAAACAGAGAAACAGAACAAGGCAACTTACAGGTAACGGTAAAACACTTGCTTTGAAGCCCTTGATCACAAAGCCCTTTATTTTGTTTTGGCAACCACTACAGGCAAATATTCATCATTAGACAAATGTACTAAAAATGCAAAATATGGATTCACAATTTGTTGCTTAGTTTGGAATTGCATACTCTAAGCCCTCTATTGGCTCCCAAGTGTCTTCATCCGGGCCATAACCTTTCCAACGTACCTAGTCACAAGCAGTTAGTGGAAATGACATGAGCAACAAACAGAAAACCAATAACATATCTACAAAGTCTTCAGCTATTCACCAGGAGTAATCTATCATATATACCGAAGAGCTATCAGTAAAGTAGGCAAGTTAAACATGTTGAATAAATACCATAAAGTAAAGGCCGGGCTTCTTTATTTCCTTTGGGTCTCCATAGCAAACTTGTAAAAGCTCTTCCACCTCAAAAATTTCACCTCCTTCATCATCACCAAGCCCCTCATCCTCATCTCCACCATCATTATCATCTTCCTCATCTTCATCGCCTTCTTTGAGCAAAGGGTGTGGGTGGGTATTGTGTTTCAACAAAGAGCAGGATGCACAAAGCTGCTCCCATTCCTTCAAAAGCAATAAGAAATCTGCAGCATACTCATTTCTAACCTGCATAACGCATACAATTTCTTCATTTAATGAGTTAAAAAAAACATATAAACATAACATCCCATCACTCATTACCTCTGTCTCCGGATGGTTCACTTTCAAGCTATCACAAGCATATCGATTTAGGTCAACTGCCCATTTCTGCAGTCAAGACACATTAAACTTTTAGCTAAAATAGTCACATACTTTGACATAATACCTAAACAGTAAAGGTGTTTCATTCAAACATCCTTATCACACTTTTACTCATCATCTTTCCACAAGCATGGCCCAAAGGTACGCATACATGTGAAAGGGTGTACTGAATACACATTTAAGTAAATAAAAGCTAAGTTGCTCGGACTCGGGTGTGGGTGTCCGATACGGGTACGGATCTAGAGGTTGGATCCGATACGGGTACGGATCTAGAGGTTGGATCCTTCATAGTCTCAATTTAAAGATTCGGGGATATGGATCTAGGGATGGATACGGGTTCGGGGCTTCGGCGAAAAATAATTTAAATATCTAAAAGTAGAGTAATAAAACATAAATTAATATGTTGAAAACTTGAGGAGAAAATATTGTTCAAGAAAAAAATAATGAAAAGAGATAAAAGAAAAAGCGATTACATGGAAATTCCTTTATACAAGGTATTCTATTTTCTTCAATTTCACCTTAACTGTTGTTTTGATTACGGAATTTCTTAAATCTGTCAGGACTTCCCTGTCGATTTTGGTCAAAGTACCCAAAATTGGTTGACCAGATCGGGTACGTATCTCAAACCCACACCCACGTCAGGTCGACACGGGTGCGGCACTGTAAGTGAAGAGTCCGAGTAACTATAAAAGTGTCTTATTGCTAATAGTTTCAATTTTTAGACAAGGTGGCTATTTAATTCAACAAAAGCAAAAATACAAAAGGAGAAAGGACGAGATCAACCATATGGGATAATAGAACATACAGTGACAAGATTAACACCACAAATATCAGCACCCAGACACAGCCCAGTGGACATTGCTCCACAACCTGAATAGAGATCCAAGAGCTTCAATTCTTGCTTCGATTCATTGACCTCTGCAGTATCTCTATCACTTGATATGGTAGAATCTGATTCACTATCAGGACTTGAAACATCTGCAAAGAAACAGCACAGTCCTATTATCTATATTTTCAGAGAAATATCTCACAGACATCTTCGGTACAAAGGAAGACACTTTCTTCAAAAACTATCTTCCTGAAAATATTTTCTAGTTTTGGTTGGTGTGACAAAAATATTTCCTAAAACCTATTTATTAAAGATTAATTAATAGTGTCAAGAAATTAAATGATTTTCTGCAATGGAAGAATTTGTTACATGTTAAAATTTGATAACACTGAAGTAATTGATTGGGGCAAAACCAAATGAATAACTGAGATACATGAAAAAATATTTTGTTTTTTCAAATCAAACATACATTTAAGAAAACAATTTTTTTGACAAACAATCTTTTTTTTTTGGACAAATACATTTAAGAAAACAATTGACTTAGTTATTTTGTTGAAAGTAAACTTGAAAAAAAATACCTGATGGTAAGCTAACAAATGATGAGTATGGGAGCAGGTACTTCATGTCATAGTAATAGTCAGAATTTGATTTAAAACTTTCCTTGAGTTGTAAGCTTGCCTACAAATAAATAACACATCTTAATGTTGCATGTTAAATGCAGAGAGAATTAGAATATCTTCTAATAAATTGAAAAGATACGGCACTCGGAAGCTAACTCAACCCCAAAAACTAGCTCATGAGAGGAGGATTGTCCGAGACCATAAAACAAACCCCAATCATTTCCCAACCAATGAAGGATTCTAACCCCATCTAACACCTCCTTCATGATCAATCCTAACTGGAACATGGACAATTTAATATGAGGGTGCAAACATGGAAGAACGTCGCTCTAATACCATGTAAAGATAAGGCACTTGGACCTAACTCAACCCCAAAAGCTAGCATGGGAGGAGAGTATTGCTAAGAATGTATAAGCAGACGACTAGTCTATTTCCCAATAAATGTGGAACTCTTAACTAACTCTAACATTAAATAAGAACTTACATCATATGGTATTGGAACAATCTTGATTTTCTTTACAAGGCAATCAAGAGGGTTGTCATCCTTAATTTCTGATAAGAACACACGCTTGTTGTCGATAAACTGGTCAAGAGATTTAATGACCTAAAAAAAGAACAAAGGTTAAAGGCACCAAAAATAATGTGATGATGAGAAGAACTAGTTTTCATAAGTAGAAGTGTTTCTAACCGTATCCTTGGCTCTGTAAAACCACTGAGCAGTAAAATACCGCACACCATCGACAGCTTGAAATAATTCAACAATCTTGCAGATATAATTATCTTCACCATCTGCAGCCTATATATATATATAATTAAGAAAAGCAAACAATGATTGATCTTCAGATGGATTCATTTGATCATATATACAGCTATAATAAGGAAGAAATTGCTGGAATGATTGTATGCATGTAGTTGTGGATGTTCTACTGCATTAAGACATCATGGTACGTGATTACTTGGATTACAAGATCAAACTAGATTATATAACAAGAATTTTTAAGTAATAGTCATTAAATTGGAGCTCATTTATCTACAGAATTTTCTTCATTTGAACTAATTTCAATAAAACCATTTTGATTTGTTGTAGTTCGTCAATAAAAAAAACTCTAGTAAACTTGGAATTCAAATAAATTTTTCTTTTGTCTTATAACTTTTTTTTTCCAACTCTAATTGAATTCTAGTTGTATAAATAAAAAGACTTCGGGTCAATCAAAAGGAGCCGAGGTAGATAAAGAGTGGTTAAATGATATGTAAACAAAATGGATAAGCAAGCAATCTTTTCTGCTCCTTGTCACAAACAAATTGTGGAAGGACAAGTTCTTTTGCAAGAAATTTGATTTAACAAAATGGTATGAAAATCAATTAGATTCTAGAAACCAGATAGAAATCGAGTGCAGATAATTATTTTACAAGGTGTGGTAAATTCCTAACTGAAAGACTAGCTATACTTGAACATTGTAGTACTCACCCATACATACGCATCATCCCCAAGTTTATAAATTTGATTGTCAACCATTGCTTGGGTAAAATGGCACATAGCTTGGACAACTTGACTGGAATCATCTTGACTAGAAAAAATTCAACATATATAGCATTAAGAGCAAAGAGCACCAGGATAAACTAAATGAAGATGAAGATAAAAGAAAAGGAAATGTGTTGTGCAATGAACAACTTCGCGCATTATTTGCAGACTTACGGATTCAAGCACTTCGGTGCACCAGTTGCTTTACCCTTGTCCTGGGCATTGGTTTAAAAACAAAATATTTTGCAAATGTTAAATAACAACTAAACCAACAAAAACAATATTAATAAAGAGCTATGAACATTAAGCAGTACAATTTATTCATAATGTTTCTTGATCCGCATATCACAATGCTAAGAGCCTGTTTAGATGAGCTAATAATTTATGACATACAAGCAGAACTTATGGATTTGGATTAAAAACAAGTGTTTAAAACACTTTTTTATCCTACCCAAACATTACAAAAGTGCATAAAAGCTATATCGTCTTAGAAGCACCTAAAATAGCCAACCCAAACAAGCTCTAACTAGTTTTTGGTGTTGTTTACAATATTCTTCAAGAAAGAACAACAACAATAACAACATATCACTACCTCGGATGAGGTATTCAAGAAATAACATGTGGGAAAAAAGAGCATTGCTACTCACCATGGTGCCTAAACGACGGCAAACAAAACATAGCACCAAGCTTATGTTGCAATTATATTCAAAACTTAAGCATGCCTCAAAAGGGCCTTCAAATGTCAAAAGTATAAGAACACTTGCACACTCAAAAGGGTAACAAGAAGTTTAAAGTTAAATTGTTACTAAATACAGAAAGGGGTCAATTCTTTTAGGACTA
The DNA here is from genome assembly GCF_002878395.1 of Capsicum annuum. Taxonomy (NCBI): domain Eukaryota; kingdom Viridiplantae; phylum Streptophyta; class Magnoliopsida; order Solanales; family Solanaceae; genus Capsicum; species Capsicum annuum. Next base: position 46,021,616 of record NC_061111.1, read on the forward strand.
ACTAAAAAGGAAAGACAAAGTGAGTAACTTATTTATATAAGCAACTTGTTAAGGTTCAGAAACAATTGGACAAGATCAGAAACCTTTTTTTTTTTTCTTTTAGGAAGGAAACAAAAAGATGCACAACATTCCACTTGGTGATATGGTCTTAAGTAACACAACCTAACTTACATGTTGGTGAGGGTATTAGGAACTTAGCTACTCACAATATGTCACTTGAAAGTTTTTGGAGATAGTCAAGCAAAACGAACAGTGCCCAAGCTGTCAAAAGCTACACAAGAAATTGAGCACTCAAACAACAAAAGCAAACTTTGGGATGAATGTTTTCAGCACACTTGATTCAAAGTAGGCAATGGACTTCATATCATATTCTAAAAGGATGAATGGTCAGGTAACTCAACTCTAATGAATGTTTACCTTAATCTTTCCAGAATTGCATGGAGCTCAAAATCCAACATTTCAATGAACAAAGAAGGCAACAAATAGAGCAATCTCATTATAGGAAATGTATATAAGTGGTGCATGATGACCTACTTATTTGGAAAGTATTAGACGATTTTATAAATGTTTGCACTAAGACAAGTGCGAGAAAACATAAAAACAGACTCTGGAATGTTTTGGTTTGGTGTTCTAAAAATAACATGCATTCCATAATTTTTTAAAAATTATATTACAAATACCCTTCGTAAATAAAATGAGGATGTGGAGAAGGTTTTGATAGGTAATTGTATTTTTAATTATACTAATGCATGCATTAGAATTTCTTGTGTGGTATCTCGTGCCTTGAGCCGGGGGTCTATCGGAAACAGCCTTTCTACTTCATCAGAGGTAGAGGTATGGACTGCGTGCATCTTACCCCCCCAGACCCCACTAAGTGGGAATACACTGGGTTTGTTGTTGTTGTTGTTGTTGCATGCATTAGAATTTCTTACATTACCAATACAATGAATTTTCATGTATTAGTTATGCATTAGTTATACATCATTTGAAAAAGTGTATCAAACAAAGTACTAGTAAAACACAAAGCTAATGCATACACTATTTTTTCTAATGCACTTTAAGAAATGATGCTTAAGTAGTAAACTAGCAATTGCACTGTTGGTACTCTCTCCATTTTAAAATGAATGGCTTTGTTAGCAATCAAGATGGCTCAACCAGCTCCAACATGGGTCAACAATTGGGCTTTATAAACAAGAACATGGCCCAACAATAAAAGGTTCTTTCATCATTAGCTTAGAATAGAAGACACTTGCTTAGCTTAGAATAGAAGGCTCTTGTTTAGCTTAGAATAGAAGGTTCATTTCATTAGCTTGTATAAATAAATATGATTGGCAAAGAATATATAGAGAAGAAAATTCCCAAATATTGTCTCTTATTTTTTTACATGGTATTAGAGCATAAGTAGTTGCATAGAAATCATCTTCTCGATCATCAATTTTCTTAATCTGACCCATCTCTACAATGGCGGATGGAGTCACTACTTCATCAGCATCCTCGGGTTCTACTGTCAGAACTCCACCATCTATGGATCTCACTTATGTTTACTACCTTCACTCTTCAGATTCACCTGGAATGGCCTTAGTTAACACTCCATTTGATGGAAAAGGTTATCAAGGATGGAAGAGATCAGTTCTTATAGCACTATAAGCCAAGAATAAGCTTGGTTTTATCACTGGTGTTCATGGTTCACTAGATGCCCAATCTCCAGATCTACAATCTTGGAGCAGATGCAATGACATGGTAACGTCTTGGCTCCTTAACTTTCTTTCCAAGGATATTGTTGATAGTGTGATATACTTTGGGACTGCTAAAGATTTATGGATGTGAGTCTAGAGCATAGATTTGGACAATCTAATGGAGTTAAACTATTTCACCTGCAAAAAGAACTGAATGGGTTAGTTCAAGAAAATAATGACATTGCAAGATATTTCACTAAACTTAAGAGGCTCTGGGATGAACTGGAATCTCTCAAGTCTGATAAGTGCACCTGTGTGTGTAGCTGTGAAGATAAATTGAAGTTGGAAAAGTCTCTCGAAAATGAGAAACTTATACAATTTTTTATGGGTCTAAATGATGTGTATGCTCAAGCAAGAGAAAACATCTTAATGATGAATCCTCTGCCCAACATAAATGTTGCTTACTCTCTGATTTTACAATATGAAAATCAGAGAGAAACCTACATCAGTGGCTTGATCCCAACTGATTCTTCTTTCTTTATGGTAAGCAACGTGAATCAAAACAAATTTGGCAAGAAAGTACAGAAAACCCCTGGTACTATGCCTAATTTTGGAACTAGATCATTGAACAATCATCAGCAGTTACCCAAATACACAGGAACAAATCAACCACAACAAAAACTTAGGGTTAAGAAGTATAATCCTAATGTGTCCTGTGATTTTTGTGGTAAGACTGGGCATGTTGATGATGATTGCTTCAGGTTACATGGTTTTCCAGAAGATTTTCAGTTCACAAACAATAGAGGAGGACAAGTTCAAATCAGAGGAAATGCAGTTATGTCTGGAGAAGAAGGTGACAATGAGCATATGATTGACACAAATTTAATCAATCAACACTTCACCAAAGAATAATTCAAGCATTTCATTCAAATGGCAAAGCAGAAATCAACAGAGAGATCATCTATAAACAAAGGATCTGAGATAAATGCTAATGCAGTTGCGGGTACTGTGCTTAAATATATTGGAACTTGTCTTACAATTTTTAATTCTGGAACATAGATAATAGACTCAGGTGCTTCTGAGCACATGTGTTACAACTCTAGTTTTTTTCTTTCCATGAAAGCTCTAAAAATTCAAGTTAACATTAACTTACCCAACTCTCAGTCCATCCTTGTGATTCACACAAAAAGTGTTCTAATTCCTAATAACCTCACATTGCATAATGTCCTTTATGTTCCAAGTTTCAGGTACAATCTACTCTCAGTTCATAATTTTAATCTCCAATACAGTTATACTCTATCCTTCAATTCTAATAGTTGTGTCTTGCAGGGCTCTTTAATGAAGAGGCCTCAGGTTTTTGGTGAAGGAAGGTCTATACTTGCTTCAAATAAGGAGTCTAGCAGGAACCAAGAGATTTACAAGGATTCTAATGCCTTTTTTAACTTTAACAGTGTTGTTTCTAGTCCCAGTTCAGATTCACATTGTTTTTCAGTCTGTTTTTATGTTAATTCTGATGTAAGATTATGGCATGTAAGACTTGGGCATTTACCTTATTCATCAATGAAAAATGTTCATTTCCTTGCAATTCCCTCTAATTATGATTGTCATTGTGAAATCTGTCCTTTAGCTAGGCAAGCTAGATTACCTTTTCCAATCAGTCAAGTTACTTCTCAATCCTTTTTTGATTTGGTTCATGTAGACACTTGGGGTCCCTACAAGTCACCTACTCATAATAATTATAGGTATTTCGTGACTATAGTAGATGACTACAGTAGAGGGACTTGGACATACTTGATAGCAACTAAAAGTAATGCATTTTCTGTTATTCAATGTTTTTTGAAAATGGCTGAAAGACAGTTTCACAAAAAGGTAAAGATTATTAGATCTGATAATGCAATGGAGTTGGGTAGGAGTACAGAGGCATCAAATTTTTTAACATCTCAAGGTATCATACATCAGACATCTTGTGTTGCTACCCCACAACAAAATAGGGTAGCTGAGAGGAAGCATAGACACTTGCTTTAAATTAGTAAGGCTTTGATGTTTCAATCTAAGGTTCCTATGATCTATTAGGGTGAGTGTATACTCACTGCCACATTTCTAATCAACATGCTGCCATCCAGAGTTCTTAAATATAAAACACCTTATGAAATTCTATTTGGCAGAACACCTTATTATCACTTATTAAGATGTTTTGGTTGCCTACGTTTTGCTAACACTTTATCACATAGAAGGAGTAAATTTGATCCTAGAGCCACTAGGTGTGTCTTCTTAGGATACCCAAGTGATCAAAAGGGGTACAAACTTCTTGATCTGACTTCTAAGAAATTCTTTGTGTCAAGAGATGTTCATTTCGTAGAACATGTGTTTCCTTTTGCTTCTGACCATTCACATATTCGTACTCCTACTGTTCCAATCCACACAGAAGAAGAACATTATTTCACTCCACCATCTGTCATTCCTTCAAACACTATTGAACTAGATTCCACCTTACCACTTTCTAACCTTTTTGAATCAACTTCTGATCATTCTAATTCTTTTGGTCCAACCATCACACCATTTTTTTCTTCAGAACAAGATGTTTCACAACCCCTACCTCCTCCTAGAAGGTCCCAAAGGAGAAACATTAGTGAGCTTCCTTCACATCTCAAAGACTATATCTACAACACTATTTATCTTAGTGATGTGACTGGATCTTGCTTTACTACTCCTAGCACACCAACATGTCTATCAATTTCTACTTTTTCCATGCCCAACCAAGCTATTTTACACTCCATTCCCTCTATCATTGAACCCAGCAGTTACTCTCAAGCATGTACACGTCCAGGCTAGGTGCAGGCAATGCAGGATGAGATTGATGCTTTAATACTCAATCAGACTTGGGAAGTTGTGCGTTTACCACAAGGTAGAAAGGCATTGCCTTGTAAGTGGGTTTATAAAGTGAAACAACATGCAGATGGATCTCTTGAAAGGTTAAAGGCACGGTTAGTAATTAGAGATGACATTCAGCAAGAGGGGATTGATTTTAATGAGACTTTTTCCCCAGTAGTCAAAATAATCACCATCAAATGTTTACTAGCAATTGCAGCCAAAAAGAAATGGGAAATCTCTCAATTTGATGTAAATAATGCCTTCTTGCAAGGAACTTTGCAAGAAGAGGTCTATATGAAATTCCCTGCAGGAATGGAACCCCCTCACCCTAATATGGTTTGTCGTCTTAAAAAATCACTCTATGGCTTAAAGCAAGCCTCAAGGCAATGGTATGCCAGACTTGCCGGAGCCGCCTTAAACTTTAAAGGTTATACAACCTCCCTCAATGATTATTCCTTATTTTTTAAACAATCAGGAGGGTTTGTCTCTATCGTAGCTGTCTATGTCAATGATATTTTGATTACAGGGGATGCTACAGATGAGATAAGTAACCTTAAGGAGTTTCTTCATACTGAGTTTAAAATTAAGAATCTCGGCTTGTTGCATTATTTTTTGGGAATGGAGATTTTGCGCGAAGAACAGGGAATCATAATGAGTCAACGAAAATATACTTTTGATTTAATCAATGAATTTAATGTTTCACACCTTCCTCCAGTTTCTTCTCCGTTAGATCCTTCAGTCAAGTTCTCTGCAAATTCAGAAAATCCCATGTCAGGTCCTACACTTTACAGGCATCTCATTGGTAAACTCAATTATTTGACTCACACTAAACCGGATCTGTGTTTTGCTGTATTGACTCTCAGTCAATTTATGCAAAATTCTGACATCAAACATTTCAAAGAAGGATTGCAGGTCATAAGTTACCTAAGAGAATATCTGAATCAGGGCATCTTTCTCTCTGCTTCACCCTCATTCTCTCTCGTTGCTTATTGTGATGTTGACTGGGCCTCTTGTCGTACTACACGAAGGTCCGTCAGTGGATTTTTTATAAGCTTGGGAGGTTCACCAGTCTCCTGGAAATCAAAGAAGCAATCTTCAATTTCCTTTTCATCCGCAGAAGCTGAATATCGATCAATGAGGAGATTAGTTGCGGAATTGACCTGGATGACAAGATTGCTTATTGATCTATCCATTCCTCCCCCTCTTCCTGTTCCAGTTCACTCCGACAGTCAAGCAACCCTCCATATAGCTCGAAATCTGGTTTTCCGTGAGCGAACGAAGCACATCGAGCTTAACTGTCATTTCATTCGTCAACAATACCTCTCAGGCTTACTATCTCTTTCTTTTGTTCCATCTATGGACCAACTCACCGACATCTTCACCAAATCCCTTGCTGGTCCTCCTCACCATCAGAATTTGTGCAAGTTGGTGTCACTTCTTTTCCCTCTAACTTGAGGGGAGATGTTACCAATCAAGATGGCTCAACCAGCTCCAACATGGGTCAACAATTGGGCTTTATAAACAAGAACATGGCCCAACAATAAAAGATTCTTTCATCATTAGCTTAGAATAGAAGACACTTCCTTAGCTTATAGAAGGCTCTTGTTTAGCTTAGAATACAAGGTTCATTTCATTAGCTTGTATAAAAAAAATGTGATTGGCAAAGAATATATAGAGAAGAAAATTCCCAAACATTGTCTCTGATTTTTTTACATATTTTGACTTGGTACAAAGTTAGAAAATAAAAAAGATTTTTGCATCTTATGGTCTTAAATTAAAGTTATGTCAAATATACCAAAATGTTATTTAATCTTGTGGCTTTAAACATACCACATGAAAAGTTGAAACTAAAGTGTTTCCCCAAAAAAGGATCATTCTTTTTGAAACTTACTAAAAAGGTAGGTCATTATTTTTTAAACAGAGAGTATATTTTTATGTTGACATTAGTTATGTTAAGATTATTTTTGTATATACAATTTAATTTGATGTATTAAACACAACATGCATAACATAATTTTTTAAAAATTTATTTATTTATAAAAAATAGCTTTCACAGACCACAAACACGGTGAAAGGTACGAAGAAAAGTTTTTGAGGGGCAATTATATCTTTAATCATGATAATGTATTAGTTATAAATAATATAATATCAAATAGAATACATAACTAATGTTAACAAGGCATTTTAGTAATACACAAAGCCATATCAACGTAATTTTTTTAAATACATCCTACCAAAGAATAGTAATACACAAAACTATACCAGCATCATTTTTTTAATACATCCTATCAATGATTACCTAGGTCTTGCTGCCCAGTTTCAATGTATGTGAAACTAGTCTATTCCAAATTTAGAATTGTGATAATATATATGTATATAAAAAAAATTATTAACTTCCTTAATATCCTATTAATATTAGACCAATGTCATTAAGTACTCTAACAACTTATTTGGATGGTTGTTATCTATCATATTGTATTGTGTTGTTGATTTAAATATAATGTAATATTTTGATTGTTGATTAAATTTTATTATATTGCAATATTAAAGAAAAGGTTCCCTAACAAACTGTCTGAGCTAAATCACTACTAATGAATTAATCACTGGGTAGAAACACGAATAGGGACTTTCAACGAATCAAACATCGTATCTAGGTCGTAGCAAAATGGGCAATGTAAGAATAAGTACTGTAGATCAAATAAAATCAAAGCCGGTCGATGGCAAACTGAAATAGAATGCATTGTTAGGTAAGACCGAAAGTTCCATTTTATGTAGATTGATTGGTGTGATAGTCTTTAAGTAACTGATAAAGTTGTTATCATGTGACCAGAAAATTACGTGTTCAAGTCTTGAAAACAGCCTCTGGCATAAATGCAAAATAAGACTGCACACAATACACCCTTGTGATAGGACCCTTTCCTGAACCCTGCAAATAGTATGAGTTTTAGTACACCGAGCTACCTGCCGATTTGGTGTGATACAATCAGTAACTTTTTCTTTTTTTTTCCTCTCAATTTACCTTTACTTGCTACTTAATAAGTAATAGTTTATCTTTTAGAAAAGTACATTTCTATAGTAGAGGTGCACGTGACCTACTTGTAAGTTTATACTTTACAAGATATGTGTGGACAACGTGACCAACAACTGATCAGCTTTTAGATTCAGATTTCTTAGGAGAATAAACGTGGTTTTTGCTTACTAATTTTACTCTTGTAACAGAATATTTTGAATTTTTAATACTACGAAAATTTTCACACTTGTAGAGTCTCTTTTCTTTTCATTATTGCAGTTTATTTTCTATCAGAATCCAAATATTACATTAATTAAAATGATACATTACCACACAATAAACCACAATACCATAGGTAACAATCATCCAAACAGAGTGTAAATATAAATTAGGGGAAAAATAAGTACAGAGTAATGCAAACCTTTCTAATGTAGCGATGAGGCCATTGCTCTCTAGCTTCACTATCCGGAACAGCTTCTCCATAAAACGCACTCTCTTGCTCCTCATTCACCTGCACAACTCTTCTCTTCTTCTCAGCAGAAGACGATCCTTCATCATTGTCCAAGTTATCACATACAGCTTCCTCAACTTCTTCTTCGTCCACAAAATCATCATCGCACTCAATCAGATCATCCTCCGCCACTTTCTCCACAGGTACATTCAACTTTTCAACTTGTGCATGTCTCTTCAACTTCTTATTTACCGAAGCTGAAGCTGAAGCAAAAGCAAAATCTTCAGAATCATCATCCACATAATGATCATCGTACTCAATCAGATCATCTTCCACCTTTACTTTCTCCAAAGGTACATTCGTCTTTTCAACTTTTGCATGTCTCTTCAACTTCTTATTTACCGAAGTTGAAGCTGAAGCAAAAGCAGAATCTTCACAATCATCGTCCACAGAATTATCATCGCACTCAATCGGATCACCTTCCACAGGTACATTAATCTTTTCAAATTCTACATGTCTCTTCGACTTCTTATATAACGAAGCAAAAGTAGAGTCTAATGAATCGGGTGAGTCCACTACTGCCATATAAGGTTTACGTTTGCTCCCCATTGCTACGGTGAATTGGGGTAATATGGAAAGGGTGAAGTGTTGTGATATATGTAGAGTTTATCGAGAGTTGTGAGGGAAATTTTGAAACACAGTGGTGAACGCGGGAACCTCCGGATTTGAAGCCATTTTACGTAGTGGATTGGATTGTGTACCGTTGAGTCCGCTTAATGACTAATTTGAGCTAACGATTGACATTTAGTAGGCGTTGGCATGGAATATTTTTCACTTTTTCCAAAAAAAAATTATTTCACTTTACAAGTTTTCACGTTTCTCACTTTTATTTCTCATACAAAACTTAAAATATAATTTTAATTTATATTTGTAGTCAAACACAGTATTAACTCTAACTTCAACTTCAAAAAAAATATTTTTTCCGTTCCATTTTATGTGTTGTTATTTGACCGAACACGGAGTTTAAGAAATAAGTAAAGACTTAATACTTTTTTACCAAATTGTTCTTCATTAAAACAATGTACTATTATTATTTTTAATTAAATGGGCCATTATAAGTGGAACAATAAGGGTGAAAGTGTATCATGTCTTTAAATAATTATCAAATAAAAAAATGTGACATTCTTTTTGGGACGGATAAAAAAAAAATGATAACACATAAAATAAAACGAAGAAAGTATTATTTTCATGGTCAAATGGGGTTAACATTGATTTGAAATTTTGAAAAGGTACACGTGAAAAGCTTTTTAACACTTGTCCAAAGTATGTCGTTAAGGACAATTTGACCGATGATGGATATATTTAGCTAATATTTTTAAAGTAGAGGAATAAACTTAGTCCTAAGTATTACAGCGATAGTAAATTTAGCCTCAAAGTATGACGAAACATATATTTAATTAATTTTCAAAGTAAAAAGGTAATTTAATTCTTTTTCCCTTTTACTACTCATTACTTTTATTTTTACTTTTAGAGGTAGTTTGATATGAGGTATAAAGTATAATAATAGTTTTGGGATAAAATACATGATAATTCTTTCATGTGTTTGATTGAAGGTAATTAGTTAGTCTCGAAATTATTTATCTCACAGTTTATACTATAGTGATGGGATAATTTATTCCACATATATAATGAAATAACTAATTCTGAAATTAATTATCTCGAGATAACTTGATTCGATCAAACGATCACTTGTTACATTTCGTCTCTCGAAAGTCAAAATGTATGAGTTTTGACTAACATCTTAAAATATTTTTTTATCATATTAATATAAGAAGAATAGTAACTTATATCATTTTTCATATAGATTTCGAATATCTAGAATTTAAATTTTAAAATATTTGATTAATCCGTTTCAATTTAGTTCAAGTTTAGTCAAATTTATAAAACAAAAAATATTGAGTGAAAATGAACTGAGCTAGTATTTTGGTTAGTGATTGATTAGTTGTATATGTGTTTGCCGGTTTGATAACAACTGAATAAGTCTACTTTGAAAATATCTTTTAAAAAAGTTTCTTAAAAGAAATGAGGACAATAATTTTTTAAATTAATGTACGAAAAATAAGTTATACTACATTTTAGCATTTCACATTGATATAACTTATTTGATCAAACTTATAGAAACCCGTGGTGAAATCCATTCAAGGAATGTAAATTAAGGAAGCATTTACTATAAATATGCTTCATTAAAATATTACTAGCTCGTACTATTAATTGGAACAAATCAATAATACTGATATCTTGAGGCTTTTAGCCGTAGGTGACACAAGTCTTAATATTGAGTGGAGATGACAATTACTTTATTATGAATTAAGAAAGTTTGGTAAGTTTGAGAATAGCCCACAAGTTTTAAAATTTATACTTTGATCCAAATATTTACCTAATATAACGGAAAACGGAGGGCAAAAAGGCGCATTTCTCTCTCTTCTCATCCATTGTTGTTTTCTCTCTCTTAGCGATTTTTGTTGTTCATTGTTGCTGCTGATTTATTCATCATCTTCTACTTCATTATCATCTTCATCTTCTTCTTATTGACTATTGTCGTTGTTGTTGTTGTTACCGCTACTGTTGTTATTTGACCAATTTCTTAGGTCAAATTTTATTTCGTACATCACTTTTCACTTTGGCATTACTTCATAGGAGACTTTGGTAAGTCAAATTATGATTTTTAGTTGAATTTTTCATCTGGGTAACTACTATTGTGCTGTTTTTTCAACAATGGATAGAACTCAATCATGAATCCAACATAAGATCTATCTGTTTAAACAGATAAATCATTTGTTGCAACAAATGAGACATCTGTTTCAACGAAAGACTGATAAGTTGGATTCATGTTTATAGTTCTATAGGTCGTAACATGAATTGAATAGATGGTCATCTATTGCAACAGATGATTTATCTGTTTAAACAGATTAGTTATCTAGTGCAATGTAATAAATATATGTTGCAACAGATTATTAATCTGTTGCAACAGAACCTGAACTCGATTCCAACAGACGTGTTGCCTATTGTAACAGGGTAAATATTTATTGCAACAGATTATTAACCTGTTGCAACAGAACCTGAACTCGATCCCAACAGATGATAAATATCTGTTGAAACATATTAGTAACCTATTGCGATAGAACCTGACCTCAATTCCAACAGATCATAGTCTGTTGCAACAGGTAAGTCATTTGTTGCAACAGGTTAATTATCTGTTGGAACATGTCACTATCTGTTGGAATCAGCTTCAAAGGTGCCTCAGTACTGTAACATCAATCCCAACAGATATATAGTCTGTTACAACATATGATTCACCTGTTATAACAGATACTCGTCTGTTGAAATCAGCTTCAGGAGCATAACATGAATCCCAATAGGTAAGCAATCTATTACGACTGATTACACATCTGTTGGGATTCGTTTACGGTACTATGAAATCACAATTAATTTTTTTTAACAAATGACTTTATTTAGGTACCACTAATAAAGGAATCAATAACAATAGGGGTGGATTATCATGCTCAATGGATCGAGAAGAGCAATCGATATGTATGGCATTGGAACGAGGGTGAAATGCTAGAGACGATAGCTATGACAGTCCAAAGTGATGTTTCGTATGATGATTTTCTGAACTTAATCATCAATTATTATGGACTGAATTATCAATCGGAAGAACTCATCATTAGCTACTGCACAGCTCCTTTAAAAATCAGAGGGTACTGCCTTTCAAGATAACCGATCAGGTTCGGTTGCGTGCTTATCTTAGTCATTCATCCAGGCCTGTGTTAAAGGTGTACGTGGTTGAAAAGACGAGAGAGAATAAGAACCAGAACGTAGAAGAAGAACAACAACAAGACATCTTTGATGATAGGTTGGATGATCTAGACATGAATAGTCCAGATGATGATCAAACACCTACGCCCGTTGATGCGACCAATACGATGTGCAGTTCTTCTCAATCGACACAGTCTGGAAATTTTCAAGACAACGGGACCGATTTTTGTATTGGAATGTCATTCAAGGATAAGAATGAACTATCTACCAGTTTGTTTATTTCTTTCTTGAAAAAAAGATTTCATAATAAAGAAGGTGATTAATTTGAGCATTATCTTTTGCTTCAAATGTACTAATTCAAACTGCAAGTAATGGTTGAGAGCGGTGAAGTCTGCAAGTTCTGACAGATTCTTTATTCATAAACATAAAAAGCATCACACATGTGGTTCGGAGCACATCTCAAGCCAAAATCCTCACACCACGGCAAAGGTCCTCGGTGAATATTTCAGGAGTAGTTTCCCCGATGGCAAAGGGTCTTCAACAAGGGGTTATGACCAATCAACTCCTTACGGAATTGGGTGTCCTGATCAGTTATTGGAAGATATATACGGCCATAGGGATTGCCAAGGACTTGGTTAGGGGGACACTCGAGCATGGGTATGCAGTCCTGGATGCCTGCCGTTATGTGATTGAGTCCACAAATCCCGAAAGTAAGACGGCATTGTATCTTGATGAAAACGGAAGGTTCAAGTACTTTTTTGTTTCCTATAGTGCTTGGATTCAAGGTTTTCGACATTTGAGAAAAGGCATAGCTGTAGATGGTACCTTTTTGAAGAGCAGGTATAATGGAGTTCTGCCAGCGGCGATGGCGCTGGATGCGGAGAATCACATCTTTCTTGTTGCTTTTTGTGTAGCGGACAAGGAATGTGATGCCTCTTATAGATTTTTTTTTGGACAACTGTGAAGTTGTGTCAAAGATACCGAAGAGTTGTGTTTTGTATCGGATAGGCATCCAAGTATTCCAAAGATGGGTTCACATTTCTTCACTTCAGCTTACTTTGGTTATTGCATCAGGCATCTTGGAGAGAACATTTGGACCAACTATCATAACAAAAAGTTTGTGACTCTTTTTTATAGAGCAGCTAAAGCGTATAGTAGAGAGGAGTTTTTAGACCATTTCAATCAAATAACGGATGTGAATCCCAAGGTAGCAGAATTTCTCGTACGTGTCGGTTTCAAGAGATGAACCCGAGCATTTTGTCCGATAAATAGGTACATTCTTGTCGATTTTAATGTCTTATTTAAGTTGCAAATTTAGTATGATGTCGAACTAAGTGATTTCTTTATATAGGTGCAATATTATGAAATCAAACATAGCTGAATCATTGAATTCATTATTTGGCAATGAAAGAGAATTTTCCATCAAGACTATGATACAAGAAAACCAAGGAACACACGAAATTGGCTCAAAACAGTCTAAACACACTCCAAAAATAGTCCACTAATTCAAAGAATCGAGGACCCTTTTGAAGACCACTCTCGGATTCAAGAATGAAATACAAAAAGGACAATATAACTAGGTGTTTGAAACCTTTTGCAGCTAATAACAAACTAAATTAACAACACAAGATGAAACAACAATGAGAAGAAGAAGAACAACAACAAAAACGGCTTCACAATACAAGATACAATATGGATACAAGATTACAAAAGAAAAAGGACAGATAGATAGACCACATGAAAGTATAATGTTAAGAACCCAATAATGGTAACTCTTGGACCCTTAACACTACACACAACAATAAACCTATCTCTTACAAATACACAAGATCGGAATCCACCTCTCAAGAATCAATGTTTCCAAGAAAATGCAAACACAAGTGATTTTACACTTGTCTAAGCCCTAATTTCGATTTTGGGTGCCTCAAGGAAAGAGGACTTGTGTTTATTTGTATTGTAAGACTTACAATTTTATTCATAAACTAAGTAAATAAAACCCTACATGTTCCTTATATATTACAAAACAAATAGAAGTTAAAATGACCAAAAAGGCCCTTCAAGAATGGGCTGCCCCCTAGTGTATGGAGTGGGCTATTTTGGTGTGTATTTGGGCCTTTAATTACACTTCTCTTGCACATTCAATTGGTTGCTTCTAATGCACACCCACAGAAATTTATTTCCGTGATCATTCTCGTATCATCCTCTCCATCTTGAGAAGAATTTGCCCACAAATTCACGGCTTCACTTCGTTCAATTGGCCACTTCAAAAACAAGCACTCAAAATAGTCTGCAAAATATGAAGAACCCGAGAGCTCAATATGAATAAGTCTCGGCCAACATCTTCATTTTGAACCTCGGCTTTCTCTCCATCTTGAGACTTGGCTTCAATCTTATCCGACTCAAGTCTCCTTCCATCATATAAGCATCATCGTAACTCCATACACTTCATGTCCCTTTCTTTCATACTCCTCTATATGGACATATCGGTTTTGTAGAAGTGGAGTTTCGGTTGAGGAGGCTATTTTGGTAATGTAGAGCTTCGGTTGTGGAGCTTGGATAGGAGGAAATGGGCCTCCAAGTCCTTCTTGTGGGACTTGATCAACTTGCGGGAGAAGTGATCTACCTTGTTCTCGATTTTGAGGGTAATTAGTAACTTGGCTCATGGAATTTTGTGGTGAACTTTAAGGGTTGACTTTTTTATACAAAGTCTCTGGGGCAGTGGTGATAGAAGGGTTTTGTTCATGACCACTTGAGGAAACATGGAGTCGAGGAGTAGAAGAACGAGAGTTCCTTCGACTCTCCATTCGATCCAACCTCTCATTCATAGTAGACGTCTCTCCTCAGATTGAGAAATAGTTGTGAGCATACTTTCCATTCCTCGGTTGATAGTTTCAAGTCTTTCCAAGATAGCACCAAGAGCATTGTTGTCCATTGTAGCCAAGAAGTTACCTACAAAATAATAAACAAGTTAATTGTTCAAAGAATGGTCCTCACACTCTCTCTTTAATCCTTTATCCCTCGGATTTTCTCACTTTTCATCTCACAATTATTGTAAGTTTGCTTGTAATCTGTGAGACGTTGAGAGGTGAACCGAGTGTGTACAATGACTCAAAATAATAAAAACACACAAAGAAATGTAAACAAGGAAAAAATGGTTTCAAAACCAACTCACAATCTAGTAAATTGTCACTAGTTTGTAAGTTAGTATTAGAATCAACAAACGAACTAATGAGACAACAAAATGAAACTAAAAGATCACAATTTGAGCTTAAAATTTTTGTGTGAACAGTAACTTGGGTAACGTGGCAGCACACCATTGGTCACAGCCCCACAATTAGTCATTAGTTGAAGTTTACAAACTTTAGTTACTATTTAATGGAAACAATTGGTTTTGGAGGGAAAGTATATGTCTTGAATCTCCTTTAAGTCTAATCTTCAAAAGGCAAGACTTGAGTTTGTACAAATCTCACAAAACAAGGTCCCTTGAAATAAGGAAAAGTTGTTGAAATGTAGATGTCAAGTCAAGGAAGTGATGACTCAAGTCTTCTCACAAACAACTTTACAAAAAAAATATGATAGATAGATAGACCACATGAAAATATAATGTTAAGAACCCAATAATGGTAACTCTTGGACCCTTAACACTATACACAACAATAAACCTATCTCTTACAAAGACACAAGATCGGAATCCACCTTCCAAGAATCAATGTTTCCAAGCAAATACAAACACAAGTGATTCTACGCTTGTCTAAGCCTTAATTTCGGTTTTGGGTGCCTCAAGGAAAGAGGACTTGTGTTTATTTGTCTTGTAATACTTACAATTTCATTCATAAACTAAGTAAATAAAACCCTATATGTTCCTTATATATTACAAAACAAATAGAAGTTAAAATGACCAAAAAGTCTCTTCAAGAATGGGTTGTCCATCTAGTGTATGGAGTGAGCTATTTTGGTGTGTATTTGGGCCTTTAATTACACTTATCTTGCACATACACTTGGTTGCTTTCAATGCACACCCATATAAATTTATTTACGTGATTATTCTTGTATCAGGCTATGTTTGAAAAAATAAGCCAGAAGTATGGCAAATTTTTTAACGAAAGGCGTGTGCAATTCAAGTGCCCAAAAAAAGAACCTGATTTGTTCTCAAAATCAAAAAATAATATCAACAAATTTCAGTTTGGGGAATAGGTTATTACCTCATAAAATAGCAGATTACAAATTCAGTATCACCGGTCATGGTGATGTTGCCATGGTTGATCTTCAAATAAGATCTTGTATGTGCAGAGTTTTTGACTTGGACAAAATACCCTGTCCATATGCTATGACAGAGCTTCGAGATCAATACGGTCATAAATATGGAGCTGAAATTTACGAGCACTCCTCTCAATATTATTCAGTGGAAAATATGAAATGACATATAGTGGCATATTACTCCGGTGCCTCCCAAAGAATCTTGGGTTGTTCCTGTAGAGCTTATGGGGAGATTAATATCTCCTCCATATAAGAGGAGGAGTGGAGTCGAAGAATTATTTTCATCAAGAAGAAACAAGTGCTCTGTATGTAAGTCACTGGCCACAAAAGAGCTACATGCCCAGATTGTAATCCACCATGATCATTGTAATTGCAGAAACTTGTATAGTTGTTTATTGTGGACTTTTATATATTTAACTCATTGTTGTGAACGTAATGTTATCATTTATTATATATAAAATATATTTTTAATAACTTGTGCATCAATAAAAAGAGACAAAACATGAACTGTTAAACAATACAACAGACCACAAGTATTTTCAATAGATTACCCATCTATGGCAACAGATGGACATTAACTGGAAGAACATAACACAGTTCCATAAAATTGGAATATTTTTCTCCAATAGATGATAAATCTGTTGCAACAGATAGATAATCTGTTGATAGAAACCCAATTGTTGATCAATCTATTCCAACACATGGTCCATCTGTTGAAAGAACTCAAAAGCCAAAATTGTTATTGCTACTGGATTCAAAATTTCTCCTTACCTTCAGCCGTCGATATATTAACATGTAAAATATTTAGAAGAAGAAACAGACAGAATGAAAATTGAATAAGAATTAAAAAGCTAAAGTCGACTAAAAATAAATTTTTCATTAAACGAAAAATAAAATACATTAGGTATAAATCCGATATAAAAAAATTAAAATACATAGCTAAAATAAAAAACACATTCTAATTATTATTATTATCATAATCATCATCATTAATGACAGCCGGCCAATCAACTCGCAGCAGCAGCGTCCTCATCAGCCTCTGCATCTCTCTGAACATCGTCGCTCTCACGGCGACCAACTCCCTTTGTAGGTCATTAACCTACCTCTGAAATTTTCGAACTGTGTCACGTAGAATAGCAATATCCCAAATAGGATCAACCATATCTAGAACGCGCATAAATTGACAAATGTAAAGAAAAGAGTCCTAATGTAATACAACGTATACTACAAACTAGTAGATTTACACCGGAAAAAAACTTAACTCAACGACTAAGGAATATGCTCTTTGAAGAGAAGTTGTTGAAGATATCACACGAAAAGAAAAAATGGAATAAATAAATAAAGTTTAGCAGAATGAAGATTAAGGAGGGACCTATTTATAGAGAATTGAATCTGGATGTATAAGGACAAAAGGCAAGTCTATTAAGCTCCATTGTATTAATTATATTCAAACTGGTGGCATTTTATTTTTTGTGAAAAGTCGTGACTTTTTTGTTTACATTAATACTTCTCACCTTTTCAAAATGGTTTTGAGAAGACTTGATAACAGTCGTTATTATTGAGCTGTTACAATAGATCGTCCATTTGTCACAACAGATTTACCAACTGTTGCAACATATAGATTATCTGTTGCAACAGATGGACCATATGTTGGGGATGTTTTGATTTCTTCTAACAGTTGTTCATCAGTTGTAACAAATGTAGAATTTGATTCATCAACTGTTTTGAATGTGTTAGATAAAAAGTCATGACTCCACCTCTTTTTTAATAGTCATCACATGCGTGCAGATGAATAAACAATGTCTGGTCTGTCGCAACAGATTATAAATTTGTTGCGACAGATAGACCATATGTTGGAGGAGATGTTTTAATTTCTTCCAACAGCTGATTCTTCAATTGCAACAGATGGAGATTTTGATTCATCAACTATTTTGAATGTTTTCAGATAACAAAGTCATGACTCTTCACACCTCTTTTTTAATAGTCATCACATGCATGCAGATGAATAAATAACAATGTAGTGTCTTTGATGGGGTAGGAAGAATAAGGTGTGTGCAATGGATCCATTTTCATGCGTAGGAGTTATGTATTATTAATCAGTCTACCGCAACAGACACACATAAAGTGCAATAATTTTGTGAATGCAGTTTTTTACTAATTAGACACTGATCCTTCAAACAACATCCTGTATTATATAGTTTAGTTTGATAGGTATGAACTGATAAGGCTGAAGAGTTCCAAGATGGTGGTGTCGATACTCTGTTACAATTTAATGATGATCTAGCTCATGTTTCTGTGTCAAGATTGGGGAAGGGTTCAAGTTTTTGGCAACAGTGTAAATATCCAATAGTGATTGGACCGATTTTAATGGAGCAATGGACTTCTTGAAAGGACTTCAAAGCCTCTCATTGCAGCAAATAACGATGGAACCAATAGAAATTCCCCTATTCCAAATTTATATGGATAGATTGATGGAGGAGACTTTGATACAACAAAAGGTGCTTGGGAGAATACCTGTGCGGGAAGGGGGGTGGAGAAAGCCATATATCATCTCAGACCTTGTTTAAGAGAAAACACAGGGTAGGAAGGAAAGTGTAGCGAAATTGGCTATGAAATTAACATGAAAAATGAAAAAGCTGGATGAGCTGCGAATGTGAAAGGGTATCCAAAAATAAAAATCCATCAACCGTTGAAGTAAAAGAAAAATGGTCAACAGGACTGGAGCTGGACACTTTGCTAGAGAATGCAACTAGTGAGCGTGGCCTCAATGAAGACTTTCACAAAATGCAGGAACAAAACTCTAAGGAAGAAGTTTCACGAGCACAGGAAATTGATACGATTATCGGTCAGTTAAAACTTAAACCAACTACTCCTAAATTAAAAATACGGGATCAAGCCAAGGTGCAAATTTCTCAAGTTAAACTTTCATCCCATGCCTCCTATTTATGGCTTTATTCAGGTCAAAGGCAATGGAAACAACAAGGCATGGGATTTCTGCTCAACTTCAGACCTTTTTGGATACACTTCCACATTTGAAGCTCATCTAGTTTTTCCGTTTCTCATGTCAATTTTATTGGTCAGATTCTCTAGAATTTACTTGCTCGTTCCCCTGTGTTTTCTTTTAAACAAGGTTTGAGATGATATATGGCCTTCTCCACCTCTCTCTTCTCGCACAGGTATTCTCTCAATCACCTACTGTTGTATAATAGTCTCCTCTAGCAACTCATCCATATAAATTTAGACCAGGGGAATTTCTATTGGTTTCATCGGTGTTTGCTGCAGTGCGAGGCTTCGGAGGCCTTTCAAGAAGTCCATTGAGCCATCAAAATCAGTCCAATCAATATTGGATATTTATACTACCGCTAAAAACTTAAACCCTTCCCCAAACTTGACACAAAAACATGAGCATAAACGATCATTAAATTATAACAGGGTATCGACACCACCTACTTGGTCCCTCAGTCTTACCAGTTCGAACCTAACAATCTTAACTATAAAATGTCATATCTTGTTTGAAGAATTAACGTTAATAGGTAAAGAATAAACATTCACAAAATCATTGTACTGAATGTGTGTTTTCATGATAGGTTAATTAGTAATACATACCTCCCACATATGAAGTGGTTCTATCTGCAAGCAGCTTATTCCTCCGAACCCATCTTTACTCTAGCCTTTAATGTTAGTCGAGAAAAAATAGACCCAGTATCACTTTATTTTATCTACAAACAAGAGAAATACATTTGATGTCAAATAAGAGAAGAATAAAAAGAACATTACAAAAGGGTAACACAAAATTGAGAAAATCAACAGATGACTAATCTGATGCAACAGATTGCCCATCTGCTCAACCGATGAGGCATCTATTACAACAGATGGATGACATGTTGTAAAAGATCGGTCAGCTATTGGAATAAATCAAACCAGTCTTGCTACTGATTTGATTTCTTCAAACAGTTGCTCCGTTTGTACAAAAAGGTAACACAAAATTGAGTGAATCAACAGATTATCCATCTGTTCAATCGATGAGGCATTTTGCAACAAATATAAAAATAAAGATTCATTCATTCAAGACTTAATTCAACTGTCCTTCAATGTTCTCAATAAATAGAAAACTAATAATTGTTAAATCATCAATAGCAACAGATGTAAATATCTAATTTAAATGACATACAAAGAAGAATACGAGATGGAAAGAACAATAGTGAACCATACCTGCAATATGAAAAAATCAAAGGGATCAGAACATCCAGTTCAGTCGAGAAAAGATATTTATCAAATGAGATCCGAAAGGATCCCCATCCGATAGAAGAGAAAAAAAAGCAAAAAGGAAAGAAAGAGAATTGAGAATAAAGAAGAAAGAGTGATAGATGAGTTTAGTTGTCTTGAGTTTTACTTATGTTATGGCTGAACAAGAGAGTATTCTTCTAGATATGGGTTTTTAATATTCATTAATAACTTTTGAGAGGCACGAGGAGACGGTGACATTGAAAAGACCAAATAAAACTACTCGCTTAGGAGATTTTTGAGTTATCCAAGTAATATTTTTTACCGCCTTAGTATTTTAACTTTTTTTTATATCGAAAAGGAAATACCCAAATTTCTTTTATAAAAAAAAGTGTCTTAAAACATTGAAATGCAACAGATAACAATTTCTATTTGAAAATTTCCAAAACTCGATCATCCATCGCAACAGACGTGTAATATGTTGCAACATATGACTTAATATTTTTGATTAATTCCAACAGAAAATACATCTTTTGCAACAGGTTTAACATTTGCTTTTATACAATTTCAATTGATTTCACATGTTAGACTAATACCTTTAGGGGTTGTTTGGTAGAGTGTATTGTAAAATATAATGCATGCATTAGTTAATGTGTATTGCTAGTACCTTGTTTGGTATGACTTTTTGCCTATGTATAACTAATGAAAGCATTAGTTATACACTCTATTATGTATTGAAGGGTGTATTAGTAATACGCTCTATTTCCTATGTATTAGTAATACAAAGACTTTAAAAACATGCATTAACTTATTAAATGACCTTAATACCCCTTAATTTCCCTCTCAAAATATTTCACCATTCCTTTTTCTGCTATTTTAATTTGCACTAGTGAATCGTTTCAAAACATTTCACAATTTCTTTTCCCACTATTTGAATTTACAACAATGAATGGTTGATTTAAATAATTATAACATATTTTTTCTTTGCTTCGAGAGTCTTTAAAACGTTTTAAAAAAATTGAGACTATTTCTTAATTTTACGTCTTGTATTTTATTTTTGTTTCGACTATGTTAATTCGCAGGCGTAACATTTTTGTGCAAAGACAAAGGTCTTGCCATTAATCCTAAAACTCTATGTAATAGTTCAACAATATTGTTTATGTTTGAAATAACAAAAGAACTTTGTTGCAAAAAAGTGTACAAAATCAAAGAAGGGTATTTTTGTAAACAAAAATTTCTTTTATAGAAATTATGTAAGATGTATTATTTTTTATACATCAAACCAAACAATGTATAAGAAATAATACATGCATAACTAATACAAGCATAAATAATACAAGTATTACTAATACAAGCATTACTAATACACTATATTTTGCATTATTTTTATACACTCTACCAAACGACCCCTAATTGATTAATCTAGGACCAGGGGTGAGTTCTCATAGGGTCAACTACAACTTTAATTGATTCTTTTGGCAATTGAATAATGAGACGGTATTGCGTTCCTCCCAACCAGAGTCATTGATCGATCACTCTGAGCTGAACCGATTCTTACCACCTCTTATGTTAGACCAATACCTTAATTGATTAATCTAGGACCAGAAGTGAGTTCTCATAGGGTCAACTACAACTTCAATTGAGTCTTTTGGAAATCGAATGATGAGACAGTATTGCGTTCCTCCCGATCAGAGTCGTTGATCGATCACTCTTAGCTGAACCGATTCTTACCACCTCATATGTTAGACCAATACCTTAATTGATTAATCTTGGACCAAGGGTGAATTCTCATAGGGTCAACTACAACAGATGACAGCCCCTATTTTATAATTTACAATAGATGGGTAATCTACCGCAACAGATTACTTAATTTGTTTGATAATTTGCAACATGTTGAACATTTATTTTTATACAATTTCAATTGAGTTCATATACCTAAATTGATTAATCTAGGACCAGGGTTGGATAAGTTCGTAGGGTCAACTACAACTTCAATTGAGTTTTTTGGCAATTGCATGATGAGAGGGTTAAAAATTATTCATATCTTTTATAATTTTAAAAAATAATTAAGATCAATTCGGACCAAATTAACATTCTTAAAACTTTTCATTCTTTTCCAAAGTACAAATCAACCCATACAAATCATCCATTTGCGAGAAAAATATTTCATCATTTCAAATCTCGAGTTCTCACTCTTTTCTCTTTCTCACTCAATTATACAGTACAGACAACAACTACAACTACTCAACAAATTGCCCTACCCTTCACAACAGATCAATTTTCTTCTCATTTCCGACCATATAGGTGTTATTTTTTACTTCATTCTTGCTTGTATCAGTCGTTTTCTCTATTTTCGTGGGTAACAAAGTTCAAAAAGAGTTCTATATTTGTTATTTTTTCTAAAAATTAAGGGTTTTTAAGTTAATGATGAAAAAAAACTTTTAGTTTGTATTATCTTCGAGACTGAGATTACAATTTTGAGTTTTGATGCTACAATTGTAGAAAAAACTCAAGAAAACCCTAGTTTCCATTACAGTGCTTCGGTGACTGTCGTGGTATTGTTGGATGGTGTTGTGGTGTTTGTGGTGGTGGTGGTCATTGTCGTTATGGTGGCACTGATGGTGGCTGTTGGTGGCATTGGTTGGTGGTGTTTGTGGTGGCATTGGTTTGTGGTATTTGTGGTGGTGTCGATATTCATGGTGTTTATGGCATTGGTTGGTGGTGGCTGTTGGTGTGTCGTCATTGGTGGTGTTTGTAATATATTTTTAAAAATTTATACATACATTAATTGTAATGTAATTTTTTTTCTATTGTTTGCAGGTAAAACGTATCTCCTAAAAGAAAACAAAAGAAAGTGAAAGTGGATCAACATCTGACCACCCCCAAAAAAAGGCTACAAAATAGAGGGATTCGGAGGAGCTTCTTGAACAATCTCAATCAGGGAAACAAAGTGAAGCTGAGAAGAGATATGAAAATAATATTGAGGGAGGTGGACAAAGGTCTGTAGATGGTGATGAAGAAAATAAAAGTAAGAAATAAGAAGAATTAGAGAATAAGAAAGAGAAAGAAAAAGAGGATGATCATCAACATGATGATAATAGATCACCAATGGGGCATGAATTAATATCGACATCCCAGCATGATCCTATCAAAACTTTTAGTATTGACAAGTTTTAAGTTGCGATGCTGATAAATGACAAAAATGCAGAAGAAGAACTAACTAGTGAAATTATACTTAAATGTCAGATGGGGAGTAAATTTATTTATTTTAGGAAAATTATGAAGGACGAAAACATAGACGTACTTTCTAAAAAGAGCTGTTTTGGATGCTTTCTTGAGCTGACTGAGGACACCCCTGCCCGTTTCCCAATGAGGATGGTATATGGTCTTCTCAAGCACAGGATCAAGTACGTAGGGGTGATGAAAATCCGAAGGAGGGGGCAACAAAAAAATGGATGAAATCTGGATCAACTAATATGGCATGCCAGTTTATTTTGGCTTGCAAGAGTTTGCTATAGTGACGGACTTGAGATTCCATCGTCCAGAAGAACCATCTATCGCCAGGGGAATACCCCGCAAAAGATCCAAGGCAAGAAAACTCAAGGAAAAAATAAATGGATTGTTTGACATTGCTCGACGTGGCTACAAAGCATCGAATTTGTTGATAGATCTATGGATAAAATCATACCAAAGCAGTACAGGAAGAAATTGTGCTTAGTTTGGTTTGCCCATTTGGTTATTTTGGCAAGAGACATTAACAAGGTCATAGAAGATGATTTGTTGGCTCGTTCTGAGGATTTTGATAAATTCAACAATTATCCCCAGGGATATGATAGCTTCTATGTGACTGTCCAATATTTACTGACAAAGCTATCCTCAGGACGACCACATTATATGGCTTTCCTCGGGCTTTTATGGTAAAACTAATCACTATTTTAACTCATTTGTTAAGTTATATTGAATATAGTTAGTTATTATGACTTTTTTCGCTTGTTTCCTGTTTACATTTTTTAGGCTTGGGCATTTGAAGTCATTCCTCCCCTTCGAAAGTAGGAAATTGATTACCCGGATGAGGTTTCTCATCCAATGATGTTTAGGTGGTTGGCTGCAAAGAGCAACACCAAAATTAAGGAGGCTGGTCTCTTTAACCCTTCGGATAATGCAGTACGTCTTCTTCAAGTAAAATAATTTTACTCAATGAAAGATATTGAACAGATTTTATATCTGGTGCAATAGATTACCCGTCTTGTGCCAACCATTGCAACAGATGGATAATCTATTGCGACAGATGATTGAAATCTTACATCAGATTACCTATCTGTTGTTTTGATTCTCTAAACCCGACTCCTAACAGATTAACCATCTACTGCAAATTATGCTACAGATGTGTAATTTGATATAACATACTATTAATACATATACCAATCATCTATTGCATAATATGTAACCCAACAAATTACCCGTCTTATGTAAATGGTACAACAGATTAGTAATTTGTTGCGACAACTGATTGATCTTTTGTATCATATTATCCATGTATTGCTCTAGTTCTCTGTACCCAACTAAAATGGATTTTAACCATGTACTGTAAACTATGTAACAAATAGGTAATCTGATGCAATATATTGTTAATCAGTTGCAGAAGTTGACTATTAAAATGTTAACCCAACTGTGAAAATTATTATATTATATGATTTAAATGTATTTGTCTTTTTTTCTAGGTTGTTCATCCATGGATCATGCCTACTGAAGAGGAGCCGTTGATGACTTTTTATATTACTCTAGGTCATGTTGATACTATAGCAGACCCAACTGTGGAGTTAATAAAGAAGGAATTGGCTGGAGCAACAACTATAAGAAGAGCAGTTAGGCAAAGTCAGCCTAATGTTGAGGCTCTTAATGACCAACCTACTAAGGCAGATCCGAGTGCTTCTTTTGGTGGAGTTGTTAGTGTTGGTGGCAGGCATACTGATGTTGCTACCACTCGTGATGATGAGCATGTTGATGCTCAAGAAAAATTAAATATGTTTGAAAACACCCCTTTTTAACCTTACACAGGTCCTTCTCACCTCTCTTCACCCTCGTGTTCTCATTGTGAATGCGAAGAGTGGAAGGACAGCCAGAATAAACTCTTTTAAAAAGTAGAGGCTATCTCTAAAGCTGTCGAGGAATTCAAATCCAAGAGGGTTGTCATACCATTCAATAAGTTGAGGGAGCGATACACTCTTACAGTGTTGGTTAGGAGAAAGAAAAGAGAAATAAGCGACGTACTCTCCTGTCGAAAATAAAAAATAATTGCAACTCCTCCCTCTTTAAAAGCTGTTGAAGTTCAGGGGCCATTCAAGAAGGTGGACATATACGCGGAACTTAGCGCCAAAGAGAATAGGGATCTGCGACAGACCAAGAATGCCAAGCCAGGTGCACCAGATTACCCCAGGCCTCCCTTTCTCCCCCAAGACTTCCAGACTATGACAAATATACATATGTGTTATGAGGACAAGGCAAGTTTACTTTTTCTAATCTATCTTTCCAATCTAATCTACCCTATGAAGAAGAAGCTACACAATAGATGTGAAATCTGTTTCAATATCTGGGTATTCTGGTGCAACTGGTAGTAGTTCTGTTGTAACTTACTATCCATCTGTTGTATAAGTTGTGTTGGATTATTGATTCAGAGAATTCTATGCAGCAAATGGACTATCTTTACAATTACTAACCTATTTAAAAATTATTTTCTTATATCACAACATGTTGACAAAATTCTCTGTCTCATGAGGAAAAGATAATTAACGTACTCGGAAGCTTATGACATTGTCGATAGGATAATGGACCTCGACTTCTGCAAGAAGTTGAAGGATAAGTGTGATTAACTCAATAATATTGCATTAGACTGTGGCGCGAGATTTGATTTCTTAGTTTATACGTTGGACTGGGATAAAGAAGAAATAATAAAATATATTAGAGGGGAGAGGCTAAATCCATATGGCAAGAGCTGGACCGAGGTAAAGAGGATTCTTGCAGTCAATAGCGTGAACGACATATATTATCGGGCTATTGAGATACTACTTGAGGAGGGAAAGATCAAAGTTTATGACTGCAATGAACCTCTCGTCGATGATGTTGATCTTTTTCTCATCGTGCAGCCACTGATGGGGCTGTTGCCTATTTTGTTGAGGGAGAGTAAACTGATGAATCATTTGCCAAAGGAAGTGTTGATGAAGAAATCATAGGATTTTGAAGGTCGAAACAAGGGCATGACCCTTCCAAAAAATGATGTCGGTTACGCGAGTGGCTCGCACGCTCTTGCGCACATCGAATGTTTGCTGACTGACACAGAAATGGTTGAGCCAACGATTTTTTTGTGTGACAATATTGTGGCAAACCTGCAAGAGGTCTGGGCTTATGGGGTACTAACTGGACACTTAGAGCCTGTGTATATAGAAGAGCCTGTGAAATAATAATTTTTATTTCAAGTCACACTTCACTTTACTTTAAATTACATGTACATGTAGTGACAATAATTTTTCTGATGAATGAAAGTTGAGTTTTTTTATAATATAATAGATTGTCAATCTGTTGTAAAATATATTCTATCTGTTCTGTCAGATAGTTTATCTATTATAATAGGTTGGTCATCTGTTGCATTATGCTGATGTTATTTCTATCTAATCTAAGTTTAATTTGTTGCAACAGCGGAAGGACCTGTTTGATAATTTCCAACAGATGACCTAAATTTACAATATATGCCTAAATCTGTTTGATATTTTGAAACAATTACACGCTTGAATATCTATGTGCTCGACAACACCAAACCAGTAGCAAATACACCACCATGAAAATTTTACCAATTAGGCTTGAAAAATCATTTGTCCAACACCACCAAACCAGTAGCAATAATGACAATAATGTAGTATCTTCTTGCTTGATTTTGTTTATCTTCAGAAGCCTTGACTTTCTTCAATAAACCTCAGATTACACGATTTACTTATGAAGGGTGTCGTTCTTTATACCAATTAAAGTAATCGCATCCACCCAATTTCTATAAAAACAAGAATACAATTACAAAATAATTAGAAGTCAATAATTAATCAACTAATTAAATAAAAGAATATTATCTTTGAAATTTTACAAGTAAAAAATCTACGACCTGGATTTTGTTGAGTCCAAAAAGTCTTCAATAGAGCTTCATGACCGCACTTACAATATCAAAAATTGTATTCACAAAAAACAGTGGAAGATGCACTTGACATTATCAAGCTCAGTTGGAAAAAATAAAAAAAATAAAGAAAAGAAAGACCAAATGCAAATAATTTGAAGAATTTGGATAGATAAAAAAAAGATGACGACAAAGAAGAAGATTTAAAAATTTAGGGTTAAATTTTAAGAAGAAGATGAATATATAACACGTTGGGAGAAAAATAATCGTTGGAGGCAAAATCAAACGCCAAGTCACCGAAAAATGCCAACCAGACACATTTGTGCCTATTTTATTTTTTGTGTTTAAAATAAACATTATCTACTTAATGCCTATTTAATTTTAGGTGTTTGAACTGAACACTGTCGATGGATTCTGCCTTTTTTATTTCAATTCACTTTCACTTTTTTACATGTAGTGACAATTTTTGTATGTCCAATGAAAATTGAATTTTTATAATGCAACATATTCTCCATCCGTTGTAATAGATATTCTACCTATTCTAACATATAGTTTATCTATTGCAATAGGTCGGTCATCAGTTGCATTATGTCGGTGTTTTGTGTTTCTATCTGTTGCAATAGTGGGAAGACCTGCTTGATAAATTCTAACAGATTACCTACCTGTTGCAACATATGTCAAATCTATTCGATATTTTACAACAGATGTTTCGTTCGTTGCAACAGATACATTATCAGTTGCAATATTTGAATCTAGTATTCCATTTCAATTAATAAGTTTAAATCTAAGGAAAAATAAAATTCATAGATAAAATAAAATAAATTGAAGCCTTAAGAAATTCGCTGAAATAAAATCAAAGAATAAGTGAAATGTAAAAAAATTATTATGGGTACAGATCTCAATAAATACATCAATAATTTAAGTATTGATGCCAAGGATTCCTAAGGAGGGGTGAGGTTATTACTTTGACAGACTCAACTCAAGATATTAAGATCTACTCAATATGGACAAGTTGTTCTTCATCTGGTGTTATGAAATTTGGCTTTGCTCGTCGTGGATCTTTATTCTCGCTTACGTATGATTTCTGCGCTTTCTGTTCTCTGTATTTCCATAAAAAAAGTATAGTAGTATATTGTCAATGCTATTCAGCAGTAGCTTCTACATCCACCTGAAAAGCTAGAATTGATCAATGCTAATCACGGAGATACAATAAAATGGAAAAAGATAACTCATCTGTTCTAGCAAATCAAACAGGTCTTCCTCCTATTTTAAATTGTCCCAAATATATTATATTTTTGTTGCAACAATGAATCAAATGTTGGGTTAAATTTCTACATGAGGAAGACCTATATGATAATTTTTAACGGATGAGCCATCTGTTGCAACATATGACTCATCTATTACAGCAGATAGGTCATCTGTTGGTACAAATAAAAGCGATACGAAGAGCTATTTGATTTACTAAAATAGACGAGACATATGTCGCAACAGGTATTTTACCTGGTGCAACAAGTTAGTCAACTGTTGCAACAGATGTATATATCTGGTTGATAATTTTTAGTAGATGTGTCATCAGTTGAAACAGAAATATGTCTGTTTGTTAGTTGGAAGACATATATATTCACTTTATTCAACTTGTGCTGCGCTTCTTTGGACATTCATGCTTAGTGCAACACACGGACAGAGGAGTTACAATTTTGCTCTTTTGGATGCTTGATAATGCCTTGGAAGTCACTTTCCTTCTCCTCTTAGGCTTAATCTCTAATGGAGTGGATGGAAATAAAATCCTCTTTGATAGAATGACACCCCTTTTAGATGTCAATTTCTTTACAGAAGCAGTTAATGCATTAATAACATTAATCTCTACATCATGTTTCGTCTTACAGTCTTGACATTTACATGCAAAACATTCACTGGGAGAGGCAAAATCTATATAACCAGTATGATCATACTCATAATAGTTTGTTCTAAATACTGTAAGAGGAGTATCATTAGCACCAATAGCAGCACCACTACCACTACCACCAGCTCCATCACCACTAAGTCCATCAACAATAACAAGCCCACGCTCCAAAATTATTTTTGTTGTAATGGTTGTTGCTTCAATCAATTCCATTTTTATTCTGTCAATGACCTTAGGGTCCGATAAAGTTTGCATAGACCATAAGTAAGAAAAAATGGCATTTTCAACTCTCGATTGATCGAAACTAGTGACGGATGCACAATCTAACATAAATCATTACTTATATTAGAATGATGATTAGATCATTCAAAAAAATCATTAATTAAAATAAAAAATTAATTATAATTATACTTACTGCATCCTTTGGGGGGTTGAAGAGATTAAGAAATTTTGTATTTTTATCAGTTTTAGCTGACAACCATCTCAAGATTCTTGTACAAGAAACTTCTTTCTGGTAGTTCACTTGTTGTCTCAAATGAGGAATGGTTTTAAATTTCCAAACCTATAAAATAATACCAATAAATCAAAACCATTATTGAGTAAAAAAAATGAATGATATCATAATAAAATATATATATATATATATATATTTACCATGAAAGCTTATGAAAAGGTATATAAGTTGACTGTCTTTGGCGCTAACAGAGTCAACAAATATTGGACAGTCATTTTGAAACTTTCATAACCCCAAGGATAGTTGTTAAACGTCTAAAGATCCTCGGTGATCTTTATTAAACCAGTGCTTATGTTGTTGTTAACGTCTCTTGACCAAAGAATATTATGTACAAACCAAACCAAGCACAATGACTGCTTGTGCTTCTTTGAAAGTTCTTTACCTTCCAAAGCTTCTATCAAATTTTTATTTCTAAAGCTTGGATCAACAATGGATACCAGTTCATCACGATCACCCGACTTGCCTTTGCCTTTTTTTGGTATGCGGGGTACTTTTTTGGGTTAGAATATAGGTATAACTTGAGAAGGAGGATAACATTTTCTCTAGTAACTATGACAAACTCCTTCCAACCTAAATAAACATGCATGCCATAGTAATTTATTCACACCTCATCCATCTTATCTTTGTTTTCATACATAAACCTACGCTTGAGAAGTTCATATACTATTTTCATTTGGAAACGAGCATTGTTGTCCTCCGGCAAATCAAGATATTTCCCAAAGCAGTTGTCCTTGAAATAAGCATCTAATTTTTGTTCTCAAAGTATTTTTCTGAAGGCATCGAAAGATTTTCTCATGGCTGACTTAACCACGAAATCACCCATTAAATCTGTGGCACCATCGCACTGCATTCTCACAGGATAATGATCAATGCTGAAGGTTTTGACCAACTTTTCGATGGAAGGGTTATTAGCATTTGGATCGATCTTTTGAAATATTCTTCCTCCCCGTGTTCATCATATTCTGCTCATGATTGAGATAAGCTTGTAAAGCAACCTCATAGAGTGGTGGATGTAGCCTAGCTGCTTTACTTGTTTCTTTACTTGGACTTGATTCGGCTTTTTTCCTTTTGAGAGCCATATTATCTAAAATTAATAGGAACATAAAAAATATATTATAATTGATCAATGCATCGTTAAAAAAGGATAACGGTAAATCTAATAAGCAAAATAGTAACATAATAATTCCAACAGATCACTTATCTGTTGCACCAGGTAGTACATCCGTTGCAGTATATAACAAACCTATTGTAGCGAATGAATAATCTATCGCAATAATACAAAATGTATCACTCATCTTTTAAGACAGATGAATGTTTGTTCAACATATCATACATTATTGCAACATGAGTGATCTGTTGGAACAGTTAAATAACCTATTACAACAGATGAGTAATCTGTTGCAACAATACAAAATATATCACTCATCAGTTGAAAAAATAAATGGTTTATACAGCAGATCACACATCTATTGCAACATCATCTGTTGCAATCTATGAGTGATCTATTGGAATAGTTAAATAACATGTAGCAATGACTGAGTAATCTTTTACAATAATACAAAATATATCACTCATCTGTTGAGAAAGATGAATGGTCTATGCAACAGATCATACATCTGTTGCAACATATGAGTGATCTGTCGGAACAGTTAACTAACTTGCAGCAACGACTGAGTAATCTGTTACGGCAATACAAAATATATCATTCATCCATTGAGAAAGATGAATGGTCTGTGCAACAGGTCACACATCTGTTGCAACACATGAGTGATCTGTTGGAACAGTTATCAACAGTCAATACTATTTAGATTTCTTCCAACATTGGATCGTCTATCGCGGCAGATGAATGATCAATTGGAAAAATCATGTCTTGAACATGTCCTGTTAGAAGAGTTGATAGGATTTTATCCAACAGGAGGTTCATCCGTTACATCAAATCATTAATCTTTTGGTTCTTCCGTTGCATTAGATGGTTAATTAGTTACATCAGATTTTTTATCTGATGCTTAATCTGTTGCAATATATGGTTAATCTGCTGCATCAGATAGTTAAATTATTGCATCATATGCTAAATCTATTGCATCAGATGATCAATCTGTTGCATCAAAATTGTAATCTAATAGTTCCTCTAGTGCATCAGATGGTTGATCTGTTGAATCATCTGATAAATCTGTTGCATCAGATTGTTAATATATTGCACCAGATGGATAATCTGTTGGATAAAATAAAAAACAGTAGCATGATCTTGTTCAACAGAAAAACAACAATATCACCATTTTTACCAAGAACAAGAACAAATCAACCCAAATCATTGTTTTTTTTTATAAACACAAACAACAAAAATCAAACTTTAAAAAAATGCAATAAACAATAAAAAATCATAATTCACTTTGAAAAGAGAAGAGAAGAAATACCATAAATTAGGATTTTGTTCAGACCATATTTCAAATTAAAGCAATAAATATTGAAATTGTTAACCAATACTATAAGAGAAGTTGGCTCAAGTTCCTCATTTTCTTCAAAACTAAAAAGTCAATAAATTTCTATCTGTGAAAGAAGAAAATGAACGATGATAAATTTGAAGCTGTTGTGACCGAAAAGCAAGACTGTCACATCGATTGAAGGTTGAAGAATTCAAAGCTATTATGGCCGGAGAGCAAGGCTGTCACGTCGATTGAAGGTTGAAGTCGAAAAGAAACTCGAAGCCCAACTATTTATCGTTGGATGTTGAAGTCGCCGAGGATTGAAAGGAGAAATTTGCAGAACTATTGGTTGGGAGAGAGTTGAAAGAAGCTGTCGAGAGAGGAGAGAGACTGGTTGATTTGGATTGAAGAGGAATGTGGGTTGGGTTGATTTGTATTTTTGAAAAGATTAGAAAGTTTTAAAAATATTAATCAAGTCCACAATTAATTTAATCAAGTTTCCTAATGATGTTTGATCCTTTAAGTTGGTCAATGTCATCAATCCTTCATTCAAGACTTAAAAGACACTTTTCCTTCAATTTTCTCATATCTCTTACCATATTCTCAAGATACATACCTTACCTAATCTTATTGGGTAAAAGTCGTCTTTATTAGAGAATATTTTATAGTGTAATATGATATTTATTCTTTTCATTTCATTTTATGTGTCGTTACTTTTTTATTCATTCAAAAAAAAAAATCATATTTTCTTATTTTTATAACTATTTAAATGTATAATTCTATTTTTATTTTTATTAGTTTCACTTAATTAAAGATGGTAGTAGTATATTTTTTAATAAAAAATAATTTGATAAAAAATATTAAATTTTTTCTTAATTCTTAAATTCCGTGTTCAGTTAAATTATGACATAAAATGAAATGGAGGGAGTATGATAAATAAAAAATTATAATTTTTTAAAAAATTTATAAATTAAATAATTATTTTTAGTATTGGATAAAAGTAAATCGAACCGAAGAGAGTTGCTCTATTTATGCATCTGCCCCACTAAAATTAAAATTAATGTGGGGGCACAAAGCCGTGGCCAAAGATTGGCAGAGAAATCACCATAAATATTTCCCTATCTATATGATATGAATAAGTTTAAATTAGTTTGTTAACTATATAACTAGTTGCGAAATACCGTGCAAGCACGGGCCCAACAATATAAAGTTTGATAATAAAAATATTTTTTGAAATATTTTTTAAAAAGTATAATACTAATTTCTTTCTTATATAATTTGAATTTGAAATTTAAAATTTGAAAAATATCCAAAATTTTATCGTCGCTTCTTTCACTGTTAGTGTATTTTTCTTTTTCAAATTTTAAGGTAATTTTTGTGATAGTTATAAAAATGACTTTTAGATTATATTCATGATATTTAAGTAAAGTACATTCAAATAATTAATTTTATTATTTGTATAAGTTATATAACAAAATATAACTTCAACTTCAAAATTTTCAAATAAAGTTAAAATATATTCGTAATAATATGCCGTAACTTGTATATGTGATCTAATTTATCTCATTATGTGATTATATATTTTGAAATATTATTCTTTTAGATTAAATTTAATTATATATTTTGAATAAATAAGTCAAAATTGAATAATTTTTCTGATTTTTTGAAAGATAAAGCTATGAATCATATTTTAAAAAACACATTCAAATTTTAACTCCAACTCCATCTTTTAAAAAAATTTATAAAGCGAAAAAGAATTTTAATTTTACTATCTAATTTCAAAAAAAATAAAATTATGAAGGAATAAAAAGTAAGGCAAATATATAAAACATTTTAATTAATTGGTGTTGTGGTCCCAAATTTTTACTTACTAATATTATAATAAGCCCAACATTTAAATGCATTGATTTGTGGATCCTACTTATGGGAGCAACTTCCAATAAAATACCCTAAAAAAAATAATAAGCCTCATTGATTTGTGGGTGCCACTGATGGGTTCTTTAAGTTTTAAAAATTACGTAAAAGGGACAAAAAAATTTCAGTTTTTTTTTAAATATGTTTGCTCCAATGACTAAAAAGATCGTCTGAACAATTACGAAAGTTGTCTTAATAACTTTGCAAAGTTTTTGGATAACTTTGATAATTGTTGGGACCATTAATGCAGTTGTCGAACAACTGTCCCAATTGTTTAAGCAATTTTATCTGTTTTAACTTAATAATATTGTGGGATTCACTTGTCATCTTTATTTAATTAAAGACTTCAGATGATCTTTCAGCTCATTTTTCTGTTGTGGTTGTTGGGACAAAAAATTTACATTCAGGACTTAACAGTGCATTGTTACAAGCCACGGAGAATATCAACAGGTTATTTGAGAACCTAAACATGAATCCCTCCCAATTAATGGGAAGGTGTAAGGAGGATGATAAGAGCTACAGAATCCGGTACGATGTGCCAGGGCTAGGCAAGGAGGACGAGAAGATTATGGTGGAGGATGGGATTCTGACAATAAAAGGTGAGCACAAGGAAGAGAAAGAAGGGTCAGATGACGATGACGAGTCCTGGTCATCAATAAGCTATGGTTACTATAACAACAACATTCTGTTGCCTGAAGATGCCAAGGCTGATGAGATTAAAGCTATAGTGAAAGATGGTGTTTTGACAATCACTATTCCTAAAAGTAAGAGGCCTAAGAAAGATGTCAAGGAAATTCAAGTTATGTGAGTCCCTGTGAAATATGTCGTAAGTGTGTACTTGTATATCAAGTTGCTCTATAATAAATATGTTAAGTTCTTAGTTTTGATGATTAACAAATTGTATATTGAGACTTGTTTCTTGAAAATTTTATGATGACAAAGTTGCTGCCACTTAGGAAATAGGTTCGACTCACCTGTACCCACTGCAACTCTGCAAAGCACTCTTGAGTTTCAAGTGGTTGTGACAAGGGTGGTTTTGCTTTGTTCTTTATTCTTTTTTCATTTTAATCCGACAAAAGAACCATGAAAAATCTTGTTAGACGAAATAAACATTTGGATCGAGATAAATATTTGGGAAGCAGCAAACAAGACCATGGGCCAGCTTAGAATTAGAATTGAAGGTTCCTTATTTTTTAGCTTAGAAGATAAGTTTCTTTTATCCTAGTATATTTAGTCTTTGTTTAGTTTAGAAGAGAAGATTCTTTAGCTTGTATAAATAAAGATGATTAGCAAGGAATATACAGATAGCGAAAATTTTCATATACTGTGTCTTGTTTCCTAACATGGTATCAGAGAGGTAGGTCCTTGCATACAAATCATTTTCTCGATTATCAATTTCCTTCATTTGACCTATCTCTATAATAGCAGATGGAGTCACTACTTCTTCAGCATCTTCTGGTTCTACCATCAAACCTCCACCAACTATGGATCCCGCTCATGTTTATTATCTTCACTCTTCGGATTCACCTGGAATGCGCTTGGTTAACAGTCTATTTGATGGAAAAGGTTATCAAGCATGGAAGAGATCAGTGATTGTCGGCCAAGAACAAGCTTGGTTTTATCACTAGTGTTGATGCTTCACCAGATTCTCAGTCCCCAAATTTGCAATTTTGGAACAAATACAATGGTATGATAATCTCTTGGCTTCTCAACTCTCTGTCCAAGGATATAGCTGACAGTGTTATCTACTCCAGGACTGCCAAAGATTTATGGCTCAGCCTAGAGCATAGATTTAGGCAGGAGGAACTAAACGAATTAGTTCAAGGTAATAATGATATTGCAGGATACTTTAATAAGCTCAAAAGATTGTGGGATGAACTTGAATCCCTAAATTCTGAAATAAAATGCAGTTGTGTGTGCACTTGTGAAGGAAAATTGAAATTAGAGAAGTCTTTAGAAGATGAGAAACTTATACAATTCTTGATAGGTCTGAATGATGTCTATGCTCGGGCAAGAGGAAATATTTTAATAATGAATCCTCTACCTAATATAAATGTCGCTTATTCATTAGTTTTACAAGATGAGAATCAAAGAGAGACTTATATGAGTCCATTGGTGCCAGCTGACTCTTCCTCTTTTATGGTAAGCAACACAAATCAGTATAAGTTTGCTAGGAAAGTTCAGAAATCCCTAAATCCTATGCCAAATTATCCAAGAATGAACAACTTTCCACAGCAACCAAAATTCACAAAGACAAACCAACAGGGCCAGAAGTTTAAGGTTAAGAAAAAGTATAATCCTAATGTGTCTTGTGATTAATGTGGTAAGACAGGTCATGTGATGATTGCTTTAGGTTACATAGTTTTCCTGAAGATCTTCAGTTCACCAACAAAGGAAATTAGCTATAAGTCCGAGGAATAATGTGACAACAGTGGAAGAAAGTGAGAATGAAAACACAATTGACATAGATCTCATTAATCAACACATGACCAAGGAACAATTTAAGTACTTCATTCAGCTGGCAAATCAAAAATCCACTAAAGGAATAAGCATGAACAAATCAACTAAAAGTAATGTCAATGCAATGGCTGGTACTATTCTCATATACTCAGGGTCTTGTTTTTCAGTTCTTAATACTAGTACTGTCATGACCCGAACCAGGCCCTGGCCATGACGAGCATTCCAAGCCATGAAGGCCCGAGAGCCCTTCTACATCTGGTAGTCATACACAACATCCATATAATAAAAGAAAGATGTGGAATATAAGTCATTATGAAAACATGGTCATACCTTGAGTTCAATTTAATAATAAAGAAAGAAATCCAACAACATCTGATTCAGTCAGCAAAATCTCTAGTACATAAGAAGATAACAACTGTCTTAAACTGGGACAAGGCCCCCAGTGGACCTAAACCAAAATAAATAACAAGTATCTGAAAGAAATAGGCCTTCTGGAATAAAGAAGGATCACCAACTGCGTATTTCAGTTTTGCCTGAAAACTCTATGGCTTAGCAGGACCTCTAGACTGAGCCTCAGACCCTGAAATATAGGGGGTCAATACAATTGTACTGGTCCGCAGAGTAATCCAAAAATAAAATACAACTTTTATACAACATAGGTGAGAGTTATTGTAAAACACATCAACACAAAAGTCATTTGGAAACACATGGGCATAGTATAATGAGTTTTCAAACAATACTGCAACACTATTAAGCTAGATGGTACACCCTACAATTTCACATTTTCCACTGACTACTAAATCTTGGTTCCCGCCAAGATTGGAGTGATCGTGAGGGAAGAGCACACAAGATCACACAACAGGGTGCCACAACCCCAATCAAGTTATTATGTCATAGTTGGGCTCAAGATCACAAAGCAGGGCTCCAAACCATAAGTCCCTATTTGGGAGGACAAAGTACTAGGTACACAAGATCACATAGCAGGGTACCAAATTCTCGTGTCAGAAAATCATGATTTCCAGCATAGAGTCATCTGACTCGTTCTTTCTTCGGTTAACCATCTAACTCATATCCGTCAAGCTTTAAGTTTGATGTAAGGAAAATCATGTGTCATTCTTAAAACCTTCTTTTCTTCATTTCGTTCGAGGCAATTCTTCTGCACTTTTTATGCAAGTCATTATATGAACACCAACAAGACTCCCATACAACAAACACATGCATATAGATTCCCCCAAACGTAATTATCCAATAAACTTCATCATTTATAAAGTAGTACAACATTAGCCAAACACAATTTTTATGATAAGAAGGACTTTTAAAAAACTCATGCTCTCAATAGTTTAACATTAATATCCCATGGGGCACATAAATCTCGTCATGGGGATTAAAGATTCACAACTCATGTTCATAACACTTTTCAAAATTTAGATCACATGTCCATAATTCAACAATCATGACTTATAAGAAAACAACCCCATGATCTTTCTCTTCTCAAAACCATATCATAATGCATGCTTTTTGTGTTAAAATGAAACCCCATTTAAATCTCATAAGTACTTAAGAAATTATTAAAATACTTATTTAAAATTCGTATCAAAATAATTTCCATGAAATTAGGACGACCCTATGTACCTTAGTGATGACGAAATTGTGAAAAGATTGGACCTTTAAGCTTGAATTCCTTGATTTCTTGTAAAAAGCACTTGAATCTTGTTCTTGGGAATGGAAGAGGGCTTTGGATTGTAACTTGGATGATTTAGGGCTTAAGGATTGTAAATAATGTGTTTAAAAATCCTTTATAACGATTTGGAGTAATTAGGGATGGTTTAGGGGTGTGAAATGACTTCAACACCCTTGATATAAGTCAAAACGTAGTTTTTTTGGCACTTGGCAATGACTTGGCGGCGCCCAGTCTATCGCACAAGCCAGGGTGGGCGACACCTTGTCAATCGCCTAAGTTTGGTTGGGCGGCACCTAACCAATCGTACACCCTTACTGCCTGTCACAAAAATGAGCATAACTTTTTGCTCGGGTGTTGGATTAATGCGAAATTGGTATCATTGGAAAGATTTTCAAAGACCTTTCATTTGATATATAGTAGGACCTCTAATTCAATATATTCAAAAAGTTATTATCGATTGAAGTTGACCCAAGTTTCAATGCTCACTCAAACTCGAACGATAGGAAAGTTTCCAACTCGTCCTTGGGTTAAGGGACCTCTATGATCTCAATTCATGCTCAAATAGATTATCACACTGCATAATTGATTAACATACTATATTTGCATCAGATTTATGGCTTTTGGAACCTTTACGCTAAGGAATGACGGTTTACGTCCTAGCCCAAAATGCGGGGTGTTACATTATCTCCCCCTTGGGATCATTCGTCCCTGAATGATGGGTATGGACTTCTTGAAACTCTAAAAGTGTAGAATAAAGAACGTAATATTGAATTCAGACATCTTTCCTCAACAAAAAAATATGCAAAGGCATCACACGATCTTCATGATAACTTCTAGGAAAATGGGTAAGCACAAAAACCGAGATAGAAAAACTTGACATCAACATGAATCTTGGCATGTATTTTATGGCACATAATCAAAACATTGTAAAACATAACTTTTTCTAAGAGTCCTCGGCCTGATTAAGATTGGTATAAGAGATGAGATAAGCTTCTCGAGGAACATATGAATATTAGCATTCTCCATCTTACAAGATACCACGAAAAGACTTAAACTTAGCAACACTACTTATCAATACCCCAACATTAATCAACATACCTAATCATTTCCAACTTAAAATTCTCCCGTAACACATCTAACCACAAGAATTTGTGTCCCATCGTATAATACTTCTATGTTGAAGCCTAACTCAGAGGAAAGAAGTGCTAATTTAAACTACGGGACCCTGTACTCTACATCACATTAAGAAATCATCTCATCTCATCACTATAATCCAACAACCTCAATTCTTAATTCAAAGAATACTAAACGCATGGCACATTGGTTTGTGTTTTCATCAATCACAAAATTTCAGCGTACCACTACTACACCCACTTCATGGACATCTCCACTTAGACCTGAAAATTCAATCATTTTCACTAAGATTCTTGCCATATACTTCCCTTCTAACTATTTCACGTAAGGAATATTCATCTTCTTCCTTCCTCTGCTCTTTTAACCTTAGCTCAAGAAATTGCATCAAAAATTTTCACCTACAACGACATCTACTCCACCACCTAACACACTTCTACGGTTCCACAACCATCATCATACTAGCATACAGAGGGTCATTAAAGGATTTGAGCAAGATCATCACGAAAGGGAGTAACACAATTCAATTATGACATATACTTATTGCCAAACTCAAGGTGGGACATGAGTTGAAGATACGGTACAATCACAGAGTGTTTCATATATCAAGTGTTTGGATCACAAGTGGAGAGTCATTTTGGCATAAACTCAACATAGCATGAGTTCTTAGGACAAACACAGTGAGAAACATGAGAGCTTACATCATGAGTCTTATAACATGAGCGTGGAGTTCATGAAGTCGACGATTTAGGCAAGGACTTCTACTCGAAGCTACCGCTTTCCATTTTCAGAACTGAAATAGTCATGACTTCGCACAACATTATTATTTTGGTGAATCCCGACATAAAATGAATCGTTAACATACGAAAACATAGTTTCTTAGAACCAATCATGATTTGGGATACAAATTTATTGTTCATGAGCGACATAACATAGGGCTTGGATACTTAGAATACTGGATCATCGAGGGACATTATTTCTTATTAACATGTCATGAGTTACATAGAGTGATCAAACATAGGTAGGACTTGGATATATAACATAAGGCATTAGCAGAGTGACCTCGTAGACTGAGTAGGAGGAGTTTGCTTGAATTGTAATAGATTTATCATGAATTTTACTTGAAACTTGACACCATAAGAAGATTTGAGAACTACTTTAACTCATCATCTCCCCCTTAGATCAAAGTCATAATCCTAGACTTGCAGACATAACCTCTCATCAAATATATATCCAAAACTCTCAACATAAGAGATATACCACCATACACATTACTGTTGATCTCTACCGGATAAACTATACTCTGTAGGTCTTGTTCTCCCGAAATACTACTCTTACTTTTTCTAGGCTCTACAGTCATCACCTTACAACCCATACTCAGGTAAACAAGATGCGCCAACCATTCGAGGAACATGGAGACTAGTTGAAGTACTGAGCCTCCTGATATCCACACACCTAATCACAAAGGGGTACCAACATACACATGAACACAAACTCCTCTCCATAGATTTTTACAAGAACACTAAATTCATTCTTATTCTAGAGCATACCCTTCAGGTGCACTAATCCTAACATCCTTCAAACCCCAACATATATTTATGGCTAACATTATCATGGGCATAGACAACCACGCTTCTAGGCACACAACACTTCATCTTCAACCCCTTAGAATACTTTAAGCATTACACCTCTAATCACATAACTTGCATCTTAACAAAATTTGTTAAACTATACCAAAGGCGCATATTGCCCACTCATATTTTCTCAATTCAACTCTAAATAACTCCATACAGCAACTCCCTAAACTTCTCCATACCACAATTTCAAGAACACAAACTAGGTACGCAAAACACTTATACACATAAATGCTAAACTTTCCCTTTTTAAATATACTCTAAAGGCATTGCTTTCCCAGAACGCTACTCTTAATTTTTTTTTGCTATACTCTATCATCATTAACTTACAACTCGTAGTCCCATGGGCATTCACAACCCCACTCCTTATCATATAAAAATCAACTCTCCACTACTTAACCTTCTAACGTTAGATTATTAATCACATAACTTATATCATAAAATCTTACCTAATGCCATACTACCAAAGGGGGTGCAACTCACTCTTATATACTTACGCCCTTATCCACTTAATGACTCACCCACCATTTATCATTTTAACACTAGTCCTTATATATACATATACCTCACAATTAGCACTTAAACTTTTCATAAATTATCAATCTAGGCTCTCTCACAAATCACATCAAGCCTACTAATTCATTCCCATAAAACATACATCATTAACCTTAAGCTACTATTCTTACCACCACATTCTACATCTAAAGTTCAGGCCTATAGTCTAGCAACAATCACGTACCACCGATGAAACATGCAACATATTATATTATTCCATCAAATTGGGAAGTCAACCTAAAATACTTCATTTCATTTAACTACTACCTACCATCACGTTCCCTCTACGACACTACTACTATACCTCAAAATCTACTACATACCTTCTCACATGTAGTTCTAGTTTACAACTACTAAAATAAAGACAATAAAAAAAAGGGGGGAGTGTCATAATTGTGATAGTCGATCCTAATCTTATAACAGAACCCAATACGGTCTTATCAGCATATTCTACCTTCTCACATTGGAGTTACCTACCCATGTATAAATCACAAATACCTTCAATATTCCATATACAAAAATGATTCTATACTTATAACTTATTGGCAAATCTAACCGTTTCCATTCACAGCCTATAAGAGATTTTTATAACCACCATAACTATCTACTCTAGGATCCTTTTTTTTGAATAAATAATAATCAAAGCCAAACAATTTCCCCGCAGACTACCATACAATCTATAATTATTTTACTACATTAGTCTATCACTATAAAATGACAAACCACTCCTCAATCCACAATTATACAACTAAACTAACTTTATATGCAAAAGTACCCCTCATTCAGGCTCTTAAGCTTGTTTTATATCACCAATTTCTGAATCATCTCACTACCAATAGGTCATGACACTTTAATATACACTACTTCTCGGGTGGAAAATAAGTTCCAACATTCTACTACACATTATTCCACTTATGCATAACATCTGCAATAAGGATTTTTAAAGGGACTGAAAACACTTCATACCTCAGGCTCAGACGCACGATTGATGTCGATAAAGGTATAAGCTTGAATCAATACACTTTATATCACTCATGGGCTCCTCTCAAGTCCTTGTGAAATTTCATAATCGTATATGACTAAATCAGAAAAGACCACACCATTTAGATTCTAAGCTTATGCACTTGAATCACCTCAATAATGAGACATATCTAAGAACATCAGAGTAAGGAAATAATCAGGATAACTTTGCTTTCGTATGGATAACACCATAGCACGAACTAGAGTATGACAAAGGAACATTCTAACTCTATAGCACGAACTAGAACATGAAGAAAGAGAAACATTCCTAAACGCCTTGTAACCCCCTACTTATAAGTGTGGCGCGCTACACACCTATAAATAGGACTCTACCCCACGCGATTTCACAAATATCTTGGGATTATGAACCATGCTTTAATACCAAGATTGTCACAACCTGAACCAGGCCCTGGCCATGATGAGCATCCCGAGCCATGGAGGCCTGAGCGCCCTTCTACATCTGGTAGTCATACACAACATCTCTATAGTAAAAAGAAGATATATAATAGAAGTCATTACGAAAATATGGCCATACCCTGAGTTCAATTTAATAATAAAAAAAGAAATCCAACAACATATAATTCAGTCTGTGAAATCTTTAGTACATACGAAGATAACAACTATCTAAAACTGGGACAAGGCCCTCAGTGGACCTAACCCAAAAAAATAACAAGTATCTGAAAGAAATAGGCCTTCGAGAATAAAGAAGGTTCACCAACTGCGCACTTCAGTTCTGCTCGAAAACTCTACGGCTTAGAAGGACCTCTAGACTGAGCCTCAAACCCTGAAATATAGGGGGTCAATACAATTGTACTGGTCCGCAGAGTAATCCAAAAATAAAATACAACTTTTATACAACATAGGTGAGAGCTATTGTAAAACACGTTAACACAAAAATCATTTGGAAACACATGGGTATAGTATAATGAGTTTTCAAACAATACTGCAGCACTATTAAGCTAGATGGTATACCCTTCAATTTCATATTTTCCATCGACTATAAAATCTCGGTTGCCGCCAAGATTGGAGTGCTAGTGAGGAAAGAGCACAAAATAGCATGCCACAACCCCAACCAAGTCATTATGTCGTGGTTGGGCTCAAGATCACAAAGTATGGCTCCAAACCATAAGTCCCAATTTGGGAGGACAAAGTACTAGGTACACAAGATCACATAGCAGGGTACCAAGTTCCTGTATCGGTAAATCACGGTTTCCAGCATAGAGTCATCTAACTCATGCATTCTTCGGTTAACCATCTAACTCATATCCGTTAAGCTTTAAGTTTGATATAAGGAAAATCATGTGTCATTCTTAAAATATTCTGTTCTTCATTTCATTTGAGCCAATTTTTCTGCACTTTTTATGCAAGTCATTATATGAACATTAACAAGACTCTCATACACCAAACAC
The DNA here is from genome assembly GCF_002878395.1 of Capsicum annuum. NCBI lineage: Eukaryota > Viridiplantae > Streptophyta > Magnoliopsida > Solanales > Solanaceae > Capsicum > Capsicum annuum. The sequence continues at coordinate 46,065,721 of NC_061111.1, forward strand.
ATGCATATAGATTCCCCCACACGTAATTATCCAATAAACTTAATCATTTATAAAGTAGTACAACATTAGCCAAACACAATTTTTATGATAAGAAGAACTTTTAAAAAACTCATGCTCTCAATATTTTAACATTAATATCATAAGGGCACATAAATCTCGTCTTGGCGATTAAAGATTCACAACTCATGTTCATAACACTTTTCAAAATTTAGATCACATGTCCACAATTCAACAATCATGACTTATAAGAAAATAACCCCATGATCTTTCAATACTCTTCTCAAAACCATATCATAATGCATGCTTTTTGTGTTAAAATGAAACCCCATTTAAATCTCATAAGTACTTAAGAAATTATTAAAATACTTGTTTAAAATTCATATCAAAATCATTCCCATGAAATTAGGATGACCCTATGTACCTTAGTGACGACGAAATTGTGAAAAGATTGGACCTTTAAGCTTGAATTCCTTGATTTCTTATGAAAAACACTTGAATCTTGTTCTTGGGAATGGAAAAGGGCTTTGGATTGTAACTTGGATGATTTAGGGCTTAGGGATTATAAATAATGTGTTTAAAAATCCTTTATAACGATTTGGAGTAATTAGGGATGGTTTAGGGGTGTGAAATGATTTCAACACCCTTGTATAAGTCAAAACGTAGTGTTTTTGGCACTTGGCAATGACTTAGGCAGTGCCCAATCTATTACACAAGCCAGGGTGGGCGACACCTTGTCAATCTCCTAAGTTTGTTTGGGTGGCACCTAACCAATCGCACACCCTTACTGCCTGTCACAAAAATGAGCATAACTTTTTGCTCGAGTGTTGGATTAATGCGAAATTGGTATCGTTGGTAAGATTTTCAAAAACCTTTCATTTGATATATAGTAGGACCTCTAATTTAATATATTCAAAAGTTTATTATCGATTGAAGTTGACCCAAGTTTCAATGCTCACTCAAACTAGAATGATAGGAAAATTTCCAACTCGTCCTTGGGTTAAGGGACCTCTATGATCTCAATTCATGCTCAACTAAATTACAACACTACATAATTGATTAACACACTATATTTGCATCGGATTTATGGTTTTTGGAACCTTTATGCGAAGGAATGACGGTTTATTTTCTAGCTCAAAATGCGGGGTGTTACAAGTACCTGGATAATAGATTCTGGTGCTTCAGAGCACATGCGTTTCAATTCCAACTCCTTTATTTCCATGACTGCTCTTAAAACTCTTATTAATATTAGTTTGCCTAATTCTCAGCCAATCCTTGTCGCTAGCATACGTAGTGTTCAAATTCCTTATGGTTTCACACTACACAATGTTTTCTATGTTCCTAGTTTCAAGTAGAACCTACTCTCTGTTCATAAATTCAGTGTTCAATACAAAAATTTTTGTCCTTTAAATACGATGTTTGTGTGTTGCAGGGCCCTTTAATTTAGAGTTCACAAGCTTTTGGTGAAGTAAAAGATGGTCTCTACATCCTCCAATTTATTCCTAAGAAGTGTAGTTCTACCTATGATGCTCACAAGGTTTCCCAAACACTTTCCAGTTTTAGTAGTTCTATGTTTAGTCCTGTTTCAGCTTCTTATCCTATGTGTTTCAATGTTACTTCTGATGTAAGGCTATGGCATATAAGACTTGGGAATTTGCCTTATTCATCAATGAAAAATGTCAATTTTCTCAACATTTCTTCTATTTGTGATTGTTATTATGAGATCTGTCCCTTAGCCAAATAAGCTAGGCTGCCTTTTTCTATCAGTCATATCAGTTCCAAATTCATCTTTGACTTGATTATAAGTATTTCTTGACTATAGTGGATGATTATAGTAAAGGGAATTGGAAATACTTGTTAACCACCAAAGGCAATACATTCTCAGTTATTCAATATTTTCTACATATGATTGAGAGATAATTTGGCTAGAAGGTGAAGATTATCAGATCTGATAATGCCACAAAATTGGAAAAAGTCTTACCAATTCTAAATTTTTTTAGCTCTCAAGGAATTATACACCAAATTTCATGTGTTGCAACCCCACAACAAAATGGAGTTGCTGAAAGAAAACATAGACACTTGCTTTAAATTGCAAAAGCTCTAATATTTCAGTCCAAGGTTCCTATGATTTATTGGGGTGAGTGTATCCTTACTGCCACCTACTTAATCAACAGATTACCTTCAAAGTAAAACACCCTATGAAGTTTTGTTTGGAAAACCTCCATTTTATCAATTGTTAAAATGTTTTGGTTGTTTGTGCTTTGCAAACACCTTGTCACATGAGAGCAAAAAATTTAATCCTAGAGCCACTAGGTGTGTATTCTTAAGGTATCCCAATGATCAAAGGGGATGCAAACTCCTTGACCTATTTTCTAAGAAGTTCTTTATGTCCATAGATGTCCACTTCTTTGAAGATATTTTTCCTTTTGCTGAAGATGGTTCACATGTCCCCTCTTCTGTTTTTCCTATTCCTACAGGGAAAGATCATTCCTTCACTCCCTCTCCTTCTAGTGATTCCACTTCACCACCTGATTTATCCACTTCACTACCTAATTCTCAAGATCTATCCAGTTCTCCTGTTAGTTCATCATCTGATTCATCCACAACAACACCTTCCAATTCTGAATCTACTGCTTTACAACCCTCAACACCTTCTAGGAGATCTCAGAGGACAAATATTGAAATTTTACCTTCTCGCTTAAGAGATTACATTTGTAACACTGTTTATCTGAGCAATGTTGCTGACTCATGTTTTGCTATGTCTGGTGCCCTTATTTGTCTGTCTGTCTGTCTCCATCCTATCAACTCCCAATCAGGTTGTTCTCAAGTCTATTCCCTTTATTACTGAACCTAGCAGCTATTCACAAGCTTGTACCCATCCTGGTTAGGTACAAGCAATGAAGAATAAGATTGATGCCCTATTACTTAATCAAACCTAGGAAGTTATTCATTTACCACAGGGTAGAAAGACACTACCTTGTAAATGGGTGCATAAAGTTAAACAACATGCAGATGGTACACTTGAGAGATAAAGGATAGATTAGTGATTCGAGGTGATATTCAAAAGGAAGGAGTTGATTTCAATGAAACCTTTTCCCCAGTAGTCAAGATGACTACTATCAGATGTCTTTTGGCAATTGCAAACAAGAAAAGATAGGATATTTCCCAATTTGGTGTGAACAATGCCTTCTTGTAAGGAAATTTGCAAGAAGAGGTCTATATGAGGTTTTCACCTGGTGTAAATCCACCTAAGCCTAATATGGTTTATTGCCTCAAGAAGTCTCTCTATGGGTTGAAGCAAGCTTCCAGGCAATGGTATGCCCGGCTTGCAGTGGCTTTGAATTTCAAAGGTTATACAACTTCACTTAATGACTACTCTTTATTCTTTAAACGCTCAGGGGATTTTATTTCAATTGTTGCAGTATACGTTGATGACATCTTAATTACAGGAGATGCTATTGATGGAATAAAAGAACTCAAGGCTTTCCTTCAAACTGAGTTCAAGATTAAAAATCTAGGTCCTTTGCATTATTTTTTAGGAATGAAAGTTTTAAGAGAGGAATAAGGAATTATTCTGAGCCAACGAAAGTATACCTTAGACTTGGTTAATGATCTTGATGTTTCCCATCTTCCTTCAGCCTCCTCTTCGATGGATCCTACAGTGAAATTCCCTGCAAAATCAACCAATCTCATGTAAGATCCTAGTCTTTATAGATATTTTATTGGTAATATCAATTATTTAACTCATACAAGACCAGATCTATGCTTTGTTGTATTGACTCTTAGCCAGTATATACAATAGCCTAGTCTTGACCATTACAAAGCAAGTCTGCGAGTGCTCAATTACTTGAGAACTTACCCAAATCAGGGGATATTCCTTAATGCTTCTTCATCTTTTTCTCTTCATGCCTACTGCAATGCCGACTGGGCTTCTTACCGGACTACACATTGATCGGTTAGTGGGTATTTCATCATCTTGGGTGGTTCACCAATTTCTTGGAAGTCGAAGAAGCAATCCTCCATCTCTCTTTCATCTGCAGAAATAGAATATCGCTCAATGTGATGATTGGTTTCTGAATTGACTTGGTTAACAAGATTACTCACTGATCTGACAATCCCTCCACCAATTCCTATTCCAATTCACTCCGACAGTCAAGAAGCCTTATATATATCTCGAAATCCAATTTTCCATGAGCGAACGAAGCATGTCGAACTTGACTGCCACTTTGTTCGTCAACAATATCTCTCAGGCTTGATATCTCTTTCTTTTGTTCCATCTAAGGATCAACTCGCTGACATCTTCACCAAATCCCTTGCCGGACCTCCTCACCATCAGAATTTGTGCAAGTTGGGTGTCCCTTCTTTCCCTTCTAACTTGAGAGAGGGTGTTAGACAAAATAAACACTTGGGCCTAGATAAATATTTCGGCAGCAACAAACAAGACCATGGGCCAACTTAGAATTAGAATAGAAGGTTCCTTATTTTTTAGCTTAGAAGAGAGGTTTCTTTTATTTTAGTATATTTAGTCTTTGTTTAGCTTAGAAGAGAAGATTCTTTAACTTGTATAAATAAAGATGATTGACGAGGAATATACAGATAGAGAAAATTTCCATATACTGTGTCTTGTTTCCTAACAAATCTCTGTAATGCTCAGTTCTTTTTCTACTTTTTTCTTGGAAATCATAAATAAATTGATCGCTTTCTAGTCTGATCCCAACTAGAATTATGTATCTTGTCCGATCAGTTACGATTTAAGGCTAAACTCAACAATATGTTTGTTTATTACTCAGAAATGTCCGTTTTACTCAGAAACAGTTAAAAACGTACCGTTAGATTTGTGTATGAGGTCCTCGTTAAGAATATTTCACCGATTAAGTTGTATTTTTTAGGATTTAATAAGTTCTAATTAATTTAGAATTCAGAACTGACAAAAGTTTTTGAATAGTTGAAACTCAGCAACAAAAAAATGAAAGGAAGAGTTTAATAATTTGAATTTCTTCTTATTTCATCCACCGTTCAAGATGGACCCAAAAATTATATAGAGACAAGTTAATCAGCACTTGAAAACATTTCACTATCACTATTTTAATGTAAAAATTACTCTCTTCGGCTCATTTTATATGTCATCATTTTCTTTTAATTGGTTTCAAAAAGAATATCATATTTAATAATTATTTAATAACATTATCCTCATTCATTTTTCCTTATTGAGTCCCACATAATAAGAAAAGATAATGAAAAAAAAACATGACATAATATATAAATATGACCCTAAACTATATATCAAATTATAACTTTGACCTTAAACTTTGATAGTGCACAAATAGGACTTTTAACTATTCAAAACCTGAGCAAATATGACCTCCGATTTTGCAACCCCCATGCGTGAGTTTCACTTGCGCTTACGTGGAAAGATAATTCAATCATAAGGTGCCACATTATTAAAAGGGCTGACATGGCATGATGACGCGATTTCAATTAAAACGATGCCTTTTTACTTCTATAAGTCAAAACGACGTGGTTTTACTGCTTATTATTATTATTATTATTATTATTATTATTATTATTATTATTATTATTATATAAAATTTTCATCTTAAAAACGTTTTATTAATAACATTAATTTAATAACGTTAATTTAATAATATTAGTTTAATAATATTTTAATAACGTTAATTTAATAATATTTTAATAACGTTAATTTAATAATGTTTTAATAACGTTAATTTAATAACATTAATTTACTAACGTTTTAATAACGTTAATTTAATACCGTTTTATTAATAACGTTAATTTAATAATGTTAATTTAATAATGTTAATTTAATAACATTTTAATAACGTTAATTTAATAATATTTTAATAATGTTTTAATAACATTAATTTAGTAACGTTAGTTTAATAACATTTTAATAACGTTAATTTAATAATATTTTAATAATATTAATTTAATAACATTTTATTAAAACTATAATTTTTATTATTATTAGTATAATTTTATCTTTGAGTTGAAAATAATGAAAAAATAATAGTGAAAAGTCATTTAAATATATAAAAAGGAATTAGTAAGGGCATAATGGTCATTTTACCCTTTTTTTTTACCGTTGGAACGCTCAAAATTTTAGCCCGACGCACCCAGTTTTGTGTGTACAACACGCGTTTTGCCACGTCGGATCGGAGGTCATATTTGTGCAGTTTTGAATAGTTAAAGGTCATATTTGTGCACCGTCAAAGTTATAATTTGATATCAAGTTTAAGGTCATATTTATGTATTATGCAAAAAAACATTAAAGCTACTTTAAGAGGAATAATTTTATAAACTTTAGAAATTCATCATTTATTTTTTAAACTTTGTATCCGATTAAATGACAACAATAAAATGAGATGAAGAAAATAATATTTATCAACATGAATAATACAAATTTAATCGGTCCCAACGTAAATACTAAACACATGTTACACAAAATTCAATCGCAACAAGGGAGTCTTTTACTACCTAAATTGAGGGAATTTTAAGAAATATAATGTCCAACACAATATTTTACATCTCCAAATTTCTCAAAAATTTAATTCTAAATTCAAACTCACTTCTTCATGCTTGTTTAACAATGGTGAGTTACATCTCTAATTCAATTTTCACCACTCAAATCTTAAAAAATCATTACTTAACAACAATTTATGCAGTAATTCAAGTAAGAGCTAAAACAAAAAAAAACATTTTTTGGTAATAAGCATGGGTGGTTGACTGAGTGTAAAAATATCAATCAACATTACCAACTTTAAATAACAAATATTTTACAACGCATCATCTACTTAAGACATTAGACAAAAAAGTTGTAGCACAGATAAAACAAGAATAAAATGGTTTCCAATTGAATAGCAAACTGGTGCAGCATGTCAATGAGTTTTAATTTAGGTGCTCAGAAAGGCTATTGATTGGAATTCTTGGAGTCTGATGCAACTACTTAGCCACAAGGAGTTAGCTTCTTGTTGCCAGCGCCACGAGGGTTGTCGTCTTTCCAGTCATCCCATGCTCTTGCTTTATCTCGGGCAGCATCGTCATCTTCTTCACCGAAGACTGTTATTCAAATAAGACTGAATATCATTGCAACATTTTGCCAATATAATATACAATTCTTTAACTCTGTTAACGTGATTATATTCACCGGCCACTAGCATAGTCTAATCTCATTAATCCACAATATCCACCACACTCCAACACTAAGTCGTCACTATCAGTCCTTTATTCGAGTTACCTTTTCCATTATGCACATTTATAGAATCAACCCAAGAATCATAGATAACTCACACTAACTCTTGGGCTACTAACCAAACATTCTCTTATAACATTAGAGAATAATAACTAGCCAATCGGGTAAGCTACAACTTCAACAAATATAAATGAAGCAAGTCGGCCAACATATTGCAATTAAGTACAGTTGTGGCGGACCTAGAATTTAAAAATAGTGAGTGCTTAAAAAATTTAAAAACGGAAAAAAATAAAGATTCACCTTAATGAGGTTTCCTTCTAGTGGAGAACCTTAAAGTCAACCTAAATATTAATGTACCCAACTAGCTTTTTGTTTAGTGGGTGCTTTTATATATTATATATCTATTTTCGTATATTTTCATATATTTTCTACGTAATTTTACTTATTTCGTGTTGAGTTTAGTGGGTGCCGAAACACCCCACAAATGAATGTAGGTCCGCTCCTGAAGTACAAAGTTTTTCTTTTTCAAGTACATATCACACAATCAATCTCAAGAATACAATCAAGTATAAAATACAAGTCAACTCACATCTTTGATAATATTAGTGACACTTTGTGCTACAAATCAGTTGTGTGTTCTTTTTTTCAATTATTTGGAAGTACATTTTGAAGGTGCATTAATGCAGTATGAAGAAATAATTTGCTTGAAGGCTCTTTGATGCACATGAACCTTTAGGTCGTAGAAAAGTTGTCTCCTGTTGTTTTATCGGTTAAGAAAATAATAATATTTTTAGATTTTTAAATAATTAAATTAATAGTGAAGGTGCATTGACAAAAATAAGTTTTTTTTTTTTTTTTTTTTTAAATTGTAAAAGATTCACATAAGGCTTATGACTAATAAAGTACGTTCGGTGTAAATATATTTAACAGACTATCTAGTTTTAAATGTGAAAGTTGCATGCAGAAGGTGTTTTATTGTCTAGCGTTTTTACTATTTTGATCATAAAAAATCTAACAAATTTATTTATTGAATTTGGACCCCTTTCAAAACTATTTTGATAAAAAATTCGAGTAAATTTCATGGATGGACATCCAACTTTGTATTTTTCACCCAAAAGTCACTTTTCTTTATTTTGTTACTCAAAAATTATTTAACTTTGCTTCATCTTTGACAAAAGTCATTTTGATATAATTTGGTTAAAACCCTATCTAAAATGTGAGATGAAATAAAATAAAATTCCTTGTGTTTGAGAATAGGTTCAAAATGATCCCTCAAATATACTTTTGAGATGTTTTTGTGCTTTAAGCTTCTATATGTGAGTACATTTGATTTTCTTCAAATACTTAACAAACTCTAATTGTTAAATTTTATAAAATTCTGAAAAAAAAAATTAATATTAAGTCATATTTAAAAGTTTATTATCTGTAATTTATTATTTATTTATTACAAGATTTGGTGTAACTTTATAGATTAATTTATTTATTTATAGAATAATTTCATAGTCCCCTTCACAAATTTCGTTTTTGAAAGTTGATCTCTTATGTCACATATGATACCACACTTACTTTGATTGTTTTGATTTCTTTTTAACAATTCTTTTAATCTATTTATCACTATACAAATATGTATACTTTGGAATAATTCTTTTATGAAATAATTGAAATATCAAGAAGTGAAATACTTTTGTAATTTTTAAATTTTTTTTTGTGGTAATTTTTAAAATTTTCATTATGCCATCATTATCAAATTTCAACAAATCTTTCAGTTCCGTCCTTATTCAATTTTTTATTTTTTATTTCATAATAAGTAATATTATTTTATTTTTTTATTTTTTGTACTATTTTTATTTGCAAAAAATTATTCTAATTTACTTTGCATAATCAATGTATTGAAAATAAAATTCATAAAAATTATTACAAAATAATTTGAAAATCATATCTACTTATTTAATAACGTAATAATAATATGAACAAAATAATAAGTAGCAAAAGTAGAAAAAAAGGTCTATAAATTAATCAAACAAAATAGTATATCAATAAAAGGATAAGTAAATGAAAATATAATTATTGCATATTTATGATAAATAAATTTTAATTTATTTATTTTTTATTTTATCTTTTTTCAATATCGTATAGTAGGTAGAGTTTGTCAAACACATGAAAATAAAATGATTCATTTTTATAGGGGTGGACATGGTATGATATGGTACGGTATTTGAAACTCCAGTACAGTAATTTTGGTATTCGATTTTTAAAAATATTATACCCTTACAATATCATATTAATTCGGTATGGTTTGATATTTTGGCGTTTGATTTTGGTATTTTGCGGTATGGTAATCGGTAACTATAGTTTGTTTAACTTTAACAATATATACTCGTATATTAGAGTATTATTATTACTTCGACTTTTCAAAAGCATGTCTTATTTGTATCATAAAAATGCATTACACATGTAGAAATATTGTAAAAGAAGTACAAATAATTCCTTTTATTAGTCAATTACACCAAAAAGACATTTCAATCAAGATACAGTAGCGAAAGTTTCAAAGTTTAAACATTTTTATACTACTACTAATTTTTTTTTTTTGTGTATATATATATATATATATATATATATATAAAAGTTACTTATGTAACTATATATATTTCGGTATGGTATTCGGTATGTTATTTGTAAATATCGTATACCATATCATATACCAAAAATTTAAAATGTATACCATATACCATACCAAATACCATAATACCAAAATTCACGGTATCAAAAATTTTGGTTCGATATGATAATTCGATATATATCATATCATGCCCATCCCTATATTTTTATTAGCAATATAATGAATTAAAACTGCTGAAAAATATATGTGAAGGGTCATTTTGAACCTACCTTTAAACATAAGAGATTATTTTTATTTTATTTCAAATTTTAAATAATATTTTAACCAAATTATTTTAAAATAACTTTTGTGAAAGATGAGACAAAATTAAATAATTTTTATGTAATAAAATAAAAAAAAACTTTTAAATTAAATATATAAAATTAAATGACCACGAAATTTTACTCAGTGGAGTCTCTAGAACACTCCCCTTTACTAACGGCGGCACATTCTTGGAAGAAGTAGCGAGAAACTTCTCAAAGCTTTTATGCTCAACAAGTATAGTAATTAAATAAGATATTTTTTTTTAGACGACACAACATCAAGCTCCTGCTAGAAGTTGTTAGATTTATCTATATTTCTAATCTAAATGAAAAGGCCTATTTAAATTGTCTCCTCAATTGTAATAGACGCCACCAAGTATTCTTATTTGAAAGAAGAAATATACTTCATAATCTGCAATCAATAACTATCAAGAATGGTTTTGGCACGCGTAGCTTTGAAGAATCTGAAGCAAACGATGGCTTTCGTTAATCCTAGTGTTAGCCAAGTGAAAAATGTAGAGAAACAGAAATGGTGTTCTGAACTATTAAGATGTTTCTCCACAGAACTAGAAACTGCAAATGGTGAAGGAAAATCTGAAGTAGCTGTCTCTGAAAGTGGCAAGAAATCAAAGCTATTTCCCAGGAGACGACGCCTTAGTAGTCTTTGGAGACACCGTGACCTCGGCGACTTTGCTCCTGTTCTTTTCGGTATTACTTCCTTCTAATTACAGTCTAATTCCTTACCAACTTCTATTTTTTAAAATGAAAAAAAAAGATAATACTATTGGAGTTTCGTTAAGGTGAATTATCTTATCATCTAGTATGTGTCTTCAAGTGATACATAAATATGTCTTTTAATTATCCGCAAATTGTATCCATGAACTTCAATTTGAGTGTGTATAAATACACACTTAAATTTTTATAAAGTTAAATAAATAGACCTATGTGGCATAATACATATAGGATCTTATGTAGTATAAGAATTGGCCATATAAAATGCTATATGTGTTTATTTATTTAACTTTATATAAGTTTAAGTGTCTATTTGTTCAAACCCAAAATTAAAATATATATATATATATATATATATATAACTTGATCTGAGGTCAATTTAAATCATTGTGCTTTTAAACAACAATATATGGGGTCGTATGTATTACATTGCAAGTTGAATGTTATGATCATTGTATCTAGAAAACACATTTTAATGTACTTAATTTTGTCTTCACTTTTATTTTTTGGTATGGAACAATCTAGTATTCTTAGCGAGTTCAATTCAACTTATAACCTTTGGTTTGAATCATAACTCCCTTGCTGTCTATTACAGACTAAATTCTAATTTGTTGTTGTTGGGATAGAAAATTTACCTTCAGGACTTGGCAGTGCATTGTTGCAAGTCACGGAGAATATCAACAGGTTATTTGAGAACCTGAACATGAATCCCTCCCAATTAATGGGAAGGTATAAGGAGGATGATAAGAGCTACAGAATTCGGTACAACGTGCCAGGGCTAGGCAAGGAGGACGTGAAGATTATGGTGGAGGATGGAATTCTGACAATAAAGGGCGAGCACAAGGAAGAGAAAGAAGGGTCAGATGACGATGACGAGTCCTGGTCATCAACAAGCTATGGTTACTATAACAACAGCATTGTGTTACCTGAAGATGCCAAGGCTGATGATATTAAAGCTGTAATGAAAGATGGTGTTTTGACAATCACTATTCCTAAAAGTGAGAGGCCTAAGAAAGATGTCAAGAAAATTCAAGTTATGTGAATCCCTATGAAAAATGTCAAGTGATAAAGTATGTACTTGTATATGAAGTTGCTCTATAATAAATAGGAAAAATGGTTCGATGTATTTTCGTTTTGTAATTTCTACTTATGTGTTTGTAATCTGAATGTTTGAACTCAATAAAATTTAATATTTCAAGCCTTTTGATTGTTGATCGAATCTATTTAGCATTAAAATTGCTAAGTAGGATATGACAAATGTGTTCACGCTCGTTTGAGCGAGTGAGAGCGTTATATGTATATTCAAATAATATTAAAATTAAAAAAATAAAATAAAAAGTCTTTTTTTCCCTTCATTTTTTTAATTAAAAAATATTTTTAAAAATTAATAGATTAAAAATAAAATAAAAAATCACCCCTTCCCCCTATCCAGCCACCCCACCCCTCACCCCTTTATTCAGCTACCCCATCCCACCCCTCACTCCGTCCAGCCACTCCCACCTCACTCCTCACCCCGTCCAGCCACCTCCTCACCCTTCCAACCATCCTCACCCCACGTACAACCCTCCCTAACCTTCCTCCTTCACAGTAGCTATGACAGTCATCAATAATTATTTTTTTATTTTTTTGAAAAATAAAATGGTGAAATCATTAACATGAAAATTAAAGATTCAAGATTATGATAAAAATGGACAAGCAATGAGAACTGAAATTTGTGAGTACATACAGTACGTTGGGTTTGATTTGGAAAAGAGCATCGATTTTTTATTCAAATTTGAAAAATTAATTTCATACTGCGCGAATCTTTGAGATATAAATTCAAAAATTGAATTTTAAAGTGGAGGTGATTATGATGGGTGAATATTGGAAAGGTTGCCAGTGGTGATGGAAAAAGGGAAGGTACCATCTGGTGAAAGGAAATGGGGTTTGTAATGGTGCTGGTGAAGGGCGGGAGGGGGTGGGTGACCTTTTTTTTTTTTTTTTTTTTTCTAAAAAAAGTATTTTTTAATTGTTTTAATGTAAATATGATAAAAAAATATATCAAAACTGAAAATTCATTTTTAATTTTTTTCTCAATTTAAATCTTTTCATATTTTATTTTTTTATTTTTTCCTTTCAATTCAAATCTTTTCATATTTTTTTTGGATTAAAATTTAAATTTGAAATTTTTTCATATTTTTTGGGGATTAAAATTTAAATTTGAATTGAAAGTGAGTGACAGTAGATATTGAAAAATTAGTGAATTTCATTAATAAGCTTGAAAAATTTAAAGTTTTTGTTAATTTGTTAAAGATATTCAAATTTAAAAATAAAAAATTCATTATGTTTGTATATATGAATTTATCGTTAAACTTTAAATTAGTTGGAGAAGAATTTTAATTATTTGGAATGAATTTGATATTTAATTTATGAGCAAAAATAAAAATATGATTATTTAGATTTTTCTACAATTTATATTTTTTTTTATTTAATCAAATTTATTTTAATATTTAATTTCTTATGTAGCATTTAATGTAATACTTGAAAATGATGTGGAAGCTGACGTGGCAGCAGATGTGGCGGCTGACGTGGAGAGAGTGTAATACACTCACAAAAAAAGTGTTTAAAATATTACTTTTTAGTGGATTCAAGGGTTCAGATGATAAACATATAAGTAAAAGTATCCACGTTACAAAATGAATATAATACAAAGATCCATCGAATCATTTTACCTAATAAATATGTTACGTTCTTAGTTTTTTTTTGTAATGATTAACAAATTTTATGTTGTAATCTGTTTTTTAAAGATTTTGTGATGATAAAGCTTTTACTATTTAGGAAATAGTTTGGGCTTACCCAGTGCAACTCTGCAAAAGTACTCTTGAGTTTCAAGAGGTTGCGTTAAGGGTGGTATTGCTTTGCTCTTTCTTATTCTTTTTTCATTTTAATCCGACAAAAGAAACATGAAAAATCTTGTAATGCTCTGTTCTTTTTCTACTTTTTTTCTTGGAAATCATAATAAATTGATCACTTTCTAGTCTGATCCTAGAATTATGTATCTTGTTGGATCAATTACGAATTAAGGCTAAACTCAACAATATGTAACGTACAACGTACAGTTAGATTTGTGTATGAAGTAGGAGTGTGCATTAGTTCGATTTAGTTTTATATATTATCGGTTTTCAATTTTAAATATGCTAAATCAATAATCAAATCGGTTTTCGATTTATCAATTTTTAGTCTTTATCGGTTCGGTTTTCGGTTCAACCGATAAGAAAATACTCATTAAATAAAAATAGTAGTAACTAACATGAAAAAATCGAATCTTAGTTGCAACCAAAAATTCTACATAACGTGTTTTAATTTACAAGAATCTTCAAGTTTGAATTAAATGTTGTTGGAAAATTTAAGAGTTTGTATAATTGAAATAATAGGTTTGTTAATTTATAGAAATTAAAGAGAAATTTCCTTATTGGGTTATCGGTTTACTCAGTAATCCAATAAGAAAAAATTGAACCGAACTAATAACCCAATAATTTTTTTCTATAAAATCATTAAAAATTGTTAATCCAATAACTCAATAACATTAAACTAATAACATTTTTATTGGTTTGATTTATTGGTCGGTTTAATTTTTGCACTCTCTGAAATTTCGGTTAAGAATATTTCACTGGTTAAGTTGTGTTTTTTAGGATTTCGATTAAGAATATTTCACTGGTTAAGTTGTGTTTTTTAGGATTTAATAAGTTCTAATTAATTTAGAATTTCAGAACTGACAATTTTTTTTGAATAGTTGAAACTCAGCAACAGAAAAAATAAAAGGAAGAGTTTAATAATTTGATATCCGCCGTTAAAGATGAATCCAAAATATTATAGGCAATGTGGCTCGATGGACTCTTATATGTTTGTCATCTGGACCCTTGAATCCACTCAAAAATAATATTTTAAACACTTTTCTGATGTGGCATCCTATGTGGCTAAGACCACATAGGAGCGTGTAGTGCAGCCTCCAACCGCGCGTAAGCCATTAAAAAAAGGCTCTCAACGGTCTTTAAAGAGCTTATAAATGATCCTTCTTCCTCATTTGCTTCCAATACCATTGTTGGAGCAATTTGAGCTTTTTTTTCTCCCTTCTTCACCATTTTCCCTCTCTTTAAGTTCTTATTTCTTAATTTTTTTCCTACTCTGTTTGTAATATTGAAAAGTTAATTTTTTATGTAATTTTTTACAACACCATGATAGTTCGAATTTATTATTGTGGGCTTTACTCTGAACTTAAGATGTCAAGAACACTAACTAACCCCAAAAGAATGTTTTGGGTCTGTCAAAAATATAAAGTTGGTAATGGTTGTGGATTCTTTCGATCGGCCGATGCAAATAAATAATATAAACACAGACGTAGAAGACAAAGAAGATAAGAAGGACTAGGAAGAAATGAAAGGTAACAGAAGACATGAAAGACAAGCACTAAAATTGATATCACTGTTATCATTATTGTTGTCATCTGGTTTCTATCTGTTGTATTTAAGATGGCTTGATCTTTGTAGGTGCAATGTGCAATGAAAATAATATTCAAATTTAATGACTAACACCATTTTACGAACATAGAAATCTTTAATATATAATGTTTGTTGACATAAAAAAGCTAGTCTTAACAACATCTTTAATGAGAAATGCACCAGAAGTCTTAAAAAAATTGTCTTAACAATACTTGGAATCAATACAGAAAGAAAATTATTCTAATGTGTTCTTTGAGTGCTCGTTGTGGACTGATTTTTGCTGGCTTGAGTGCTTGATGTGGCTTGAGTGCTTGTAGATGATTTTGCTTTTAATCTTTTGTAACTCTGTTCTTGTAGCTGTCTTTGAGTTACTGCAACTCCACCTTTTCACGTTAGTCCATTTGGTCTGAAACTCAAGTCAATATTGGTTGGAACTAAACTAATAAGTGTTGAACTATGTAACACCCTATCAGTATTTTCAGACTAATAAATAAAAAAAATCAGTTATAGATGCACTAACTAATACCAGTTAAATGTAAATTACATAATAGAAAATTCACCCTCTCCACTACACTACCACTTGATCCAAACAACACATCAAAACTAACTTCTTTTGCCTTCTTTTAACTTAATCTTTTATATGCAAGATTTGCACCACCTCGTAAAGCTGTACTAGCCTTGCTCTTTTGGATACCAACACCACTAGTAAACTACTGAGTTGTAGATTGTGTAGCATTATCACTTACTGCTGAAGTGGTTGCAGACATCACAACAGCTGTAGGCCTTATATTAGCTGTTGAGGCACTTGCAAACCACACACCACCAACTGATGCAGTATTTGCAGGCCTTCATGCAGCTGTTGGTGCATTGTGAGCATTTGCAGGCCTTTCTGTAGGACTTATTTTTCTTGATTTAGCATTTGCAGGCATGTCAACACCTGCCGAAGCATTTGCAGGTCTCTCAGCAGCAACAACAACTGAAGTATTAGTGCTGGCTTACACACCTGGTTGACTGCTATAGCTATCAGTGAAGTCTTTTTTCTACAAAAAATATGTAAAGTTCAAAAACTCATTCAGAAAGAATAAAATTCATCAATAAGAAAAGATTTAGCTTATCAAAGTTAGACATCATTTCTGGTTGTGTCCAATAGACTTGCACACTAAATATGTCATTTTTCTTTCCTTTCTTAAAACCTTCCCAAACTTTTTCTTAACAGGTTAATTCCTAGCTTTTTTTCTATTTTTACTTGGCCTTCGTGGCATGAGAATAATCTCAAATGGCTCAATTGGTGGTCTTGTGCATCTTAACCACATTTTCATATTTGTCATTGGTTGAATATACTTATCATATCCCTTCAGGTATGTTTTCCGTTGATACCAGTGATCAACAAATGACTCCACATTTTATTCCTTGTAATGCATTGCAGCAATTATATGTGCGCACAAGGAATTTCCTTTAGTTTCCATGACCTACAACTACATTGCTTCTTCTTCACATTAACAACATGTGTATATGGTGGATCACCAATCTCAAATCCAAAATCACCATTAAATCTCAACTCACACTTGACTGCATATTCACCATTCACACTTAGCTGCATATTCACCATTCTCTGTAAGAACTTTTATAGCCATTGATGATACATCACTGATCCATCTTTCTAAAAAATCTCTTATTTAATTCATTCTTTCCATGACTTTGCATCTTATTTTCTCCAACATAGTGACTATTATTTTGAACCTAGCAACTAAAATTCAACTATTGAAAGTCTCACACATGTTGTTCTCAACCACATCACACATTCTATGGTCTTTAAAAAAATTTCTACACCATGCCTCTTTGTTGTACTTGAGCAAATTTTTCATAATTTCAACACCCAACTCACTCATTTCATTAAGTTTTTGTTGCAAATACACTTCAAATAGGGCCCTTGCAACCTGTCAAAATTTTTTCCTCCTTTCTTCGCCTCTCCAAACCTGCTTCTAGTTGGCCCATATATGTCTAGCACACCATCTATGCTCAGTATTTGGCAGTAGATTAGTAAGTGCCAAATGAAGATCCTATCAAAACATATAAAACAGTAGTTAAACATTAATGACATCACTGCAGTAAACTAAAAAAAAATAACTGAAAAATATGACACTTTATACCTTCTGCATATCAGACATTACTGTCAAGCCTTCACCCCCATTTTCTTGAAGTTTCAAATCATGGCCGATGCACCTAAGAAACCAAGACCATGTATCCTTGGTTTCTTTATCAAGTACTGCCTATGTTACAAGGTACATTTGATTATTTCCATTTTTGAAAATGCAAGATAACAAGATACCTTTACATACATCCTTGAGAAAGACACCATCTAAATCAATTATTCTTTCGCAGCCCTCTTTCCATTCACTTTTTAAGACTCCAAGACAAATGTAAATGCCGATAAACACTTTTTTTCCTGAAATTGAATTGTTGGATGTCCTAATAGATACAGTTGTACTAAGATTGGTAGTCCTCAACTGTTCAACATAGTTATATGACCTAGCAAACTCTTCAATAAAATCACCAAAATATTCACTCATAATTCTATTTTTTGCCTTTCTACAGGTTGTTTTACTAACATACAACCCATAATCCTTTCTTAAAAGTGCTTGAATCTGATGCAGTTTTATAGATGGATCACTCATAATCCTATCCTTGTAATGCTTACTAATCCACAAAGGTTTACGCATCTTATTTCTTGTCCTTTTAGAACACTTGTGGACAGGAAAGTAAGTTTTCACACTAAATTTTTTTGTGTTATCAACCCTTCAAAGAATAACCTAAGGACAATTCTTACGCTTAGACTTTGCCCCTATCCTTTCCTTCTCATTAGGTTTCAACTTAAGGTTCACACCTTTTTAAATAGAGTAAGTCTGCAGTACCTCTCTAAACTCAACAAAATTCAAAAACACCTTATACAACTGAAATGTAATATCCCATATTAAGACAAAAAAAAATAAAGAAAGGGAAGTGGGCTAAGCCCATCCACCAATTAGAAAAGGAAAAGAAATAGGCAATGCCCATTTACACGATCCAAAACCAATTAAGAAAAGGATTTCAAATCCTTTCTTCGCTTAATAAGAAAATTCAAATTACGAATGGTAAAATAATATATTTATATATATTATAAAGGGCTTTGCCCATCCCCTGTAAGTGAGCCTCTTTTAGCAAAAGCAACAACAGTTGCGTTTATAGCATAAAAAAATTAAAAAAAATCATCTTGTTTAATTGAAGAAAAATAAATCAGGGAAGAAGAAAAGAAAGTAGGATTGTTCGGAGATATCTATCGGGTTTAGGATAAATCTTTTCCTATATTCTTATCGTAATTTTTAAGTCTTGATAAATTATTTTGGGTATTGAAATTTAGTTTCTAAAGATAAAAATTTTGGGTAATAAGGTGTTGTTTTGGAATATAAAATTTGATGAATTGAAAGTTATAATGAAGCCTTGAGGGTTGGGTAGTCTAATTTTACCATGAATTAGCCTAGAATAAGAGATTTATCATGATAATGGATATGGCGTGATTATAGATTTGATCCAAGAAAGTAATACGAATCATTCGGGGTAATAAGTTTGGTATTTCGACACATGTACTGTGAGTAGTAATCTTGCCATAATTTTATGTTTGTCAACTTGCATATTTTATACTTGATTTTGATGAAACAATGAGTTATGAAATATTTTGAAATTGCATGTGGGGCAAGTCCTTTACTTGGTGTGATATTGAAATAGTTATTTGAGATATGATATTATTACTGTGAATATTCTTCACTTACATGAGAAATATGTATTTTGACATGTGCTTTTATTCAAGTTTACATGTAGCATGATTTGATATGAACTTTAAATATATACTATTCTGAAAAATGGTTTCATATGAATATCCTATTGTTTATAAAGAGTTTATAAATGAGAGTAGACCTTGATTTGAATCACGTAGCTAATAGCAGACTCGTTAGACCTGGTGCACCTTGTATTTACTGATGAATGTTATAGCCCTCGCAAGTGGGAAGGTAGAACTAGCATACTGTTATTGATCTCCCTCTAGTAGGGACCTACTGATATGATATTTGACTCCTTTATGAGGGGTCCACTATTATGGGCTATTCTCGATGAAGAAGAATGCCACACTTATTACATGATTCATTCTTGAAAACCTTCCAAATATGTACTATTTGATATGATACGATTCTTTTTGAGTTTATTACTGAACTATTGGTTCACTTGGCTTACATGAAACAATGATATTGTTTATCATAACTATTTTCTGAAAGAGTATTATTTCATGATGTTTTATGACTTGTCCCGATTAAAACGGTTGTGGTTAAGTGTTATTACTCACTGAGTTAGCGTGTCGCGCCTCAAATCCTATTGGGGCGGATTGGCACCTGTAATCGAGGAGGCCCGGGAGAACCAGCTCATAACCTTATACTTCCCATTCATACCTCTATGACAACCCAAAATTCGGACAACATCATGTCGCATATAAAAGGAAATAATCACCTGTATAAGCTCGAGCACACATATATATGTATATATAATACTTGGCCGTTGGAGCCATCACGTCTATTAACAAAATACCATCTTGACTGTACATTAGGTCTACAAAGCCTCTAGACAATACACAGAGTTTAACTAAGGTCGGGACACACCCCGCCATATAACTAGCTTCTATACAATACCAAAAGTGACTAGATATGACACGAAAAGTCCCGAAACAAACTAGAGCTCACCATAAGCAGCTGGATATCCTGGCTCCTACTTGTGCGGTGTATGAACTGAGGTACCTGTGCCTGCAACATGAAATGCAGGTCCCCCGTGGGGGACGTTAGTACAAAATATGTACTGAGTATGTAAAGCTGTAGATAATCACATATGATATAGGAGCTCAATAGAAATCAGAAACAAGTGAATAAATCGTAATAGGAGTGGACCACACTTACTAGAACTTTTGACAACCTGTACATTGTATTTATTCAATCACTTTACCTTCGTTCTTATCATCTTTGTAATCATTACTGTACTGTACTGTGACCATT
>NC_061111.1:46086228-46086880 GCF_002878395.1 Capsicum annuum
CATACCTCTATGACAACCCAAAATTCGGACAACATCATGTCGCATATAAAAGGAAATAATCACCTGTATAAGCTCGAGCACACATATATATGTATATATAATACTTGGCCGTTGGAGCCATCACGTCTATTAACAAAATACCATCTTGACTGTACATTAGGTCTACAAAGCCTCTAGACAATACACAGAGTTTAACTAAGGTCGGGACACACCCCGCCATATAACTAGCTTCTATATAATACCAAAAGTGACTAGATATGACACAAAAAGTCCCGAAACAAACTAGAGCTCACCATAAGCAACTGGATATCCTGGCTCCTACTTGTGCGGTGTATGAACTGAGGTACCTGTGCCTGCAGCATGAAATGCAGGTCCCCCGTGGGGGACGTCAGTACAAAATATGTACTGAGTATGTAAAGCTGTAGATAATCACATATGATATAGGAGCTCAATAGAAATCAGAAACAAGTGAATAAATCGTAATAGGAGTGGACCACACTTACTAGAACTTTTGACAACCTGTACATTGTATTTATTCAATCACTTTACCTTCGTTCTTATCATCTTTGTAATCATTACTGTACTGTACTGTGACCATTAGGCTGCCTCCAGTACATATCAACTGGGATCGACCCATTATAGGCTTATGCCC
>NC_061111.1:46089880-46145721 GCF_002878395.1 Capsicum annuum
AATGACCAAAATGCCTTTAAAATTTAAATAATGTCAAATCTGTCCTTTGGTGTACTGTTTTGTTAAGCTAAAGTTGATCGACCATAACTCTTTGCTCTGATATCGGATTTAGGTGAAATTGGTATCGTTGGAATGATAATTCAAAGGGATTTCATTTCATATAAAGTAGGCCACCCAGTTCATCCTGTACAAGGAGTTATGGTTGTTTGAAGTTGACCCTAAAAATCTATTTTGATAGGCTGAAGTAAAACGAGTATAACTCCTTACTCAGATGTTGGATTTGGATGAAACCAATTGCATTGGAAATAAGACTCAAAGAAATTTCTTTTCATAGGTCGAATCTCTCCCAGTTCATTATATTAAGGGATTTATGATCGTTTGAAGTTGACCCAAAAATTCGGCTGGCCTCAGTAGTTTGTGTGCAGGAAATTTTCCTGCACATTTACTATTCCCAAATATCCCTGCCATCGTTTTATAGTTTTGAACGTGCTCGATTATATCCGAAACCTATTTGTTTTTGGAAATCTTTATATCGTTGAAAAGCTTATTCAATAACCTTCGCATGGAACCATCGACAAGAAAATTTCGGTATAAATAAAACAAAATAAAAAAAATTAATTTCATATAAATAAGACCAATACACGTACTTGAATACGCCAATACACGTACTTGAATACAGGGTGTTACATAGAGTCTCACTTCTCGCTATTATTTTTCAAAGAACGCAGGTGATGGTGAGGATCTTGTTGGCTTAAGGATTCGAATAGTATATTCCTGGTGAGCCCTGCAATTGTTCGCGCGGGCTATAGTTTATTTGTTCGTTATGTTTCTTTTTCTTGAAAAGTCTTAGTTGGATCCATAGTCATGTATTTAGAGCTTTGAGTATTCTTTCATTATTTTGGATTTGTGGAGTATTTGAGTTCCTCTTATTTTTGGAGATGGATTTCGTATTGATATTGGTGGTATTAGTACATTGTTGGTGATTTTGGTGGATTGTATTGGTATTTGGTGTGTTGGTTGTGATGTTGGGTTATTGTATTATGGATTTGAGACAGGAAATTTTCTTGTTAGGCCCCAAAACAGGGAAAACTCTGTCCGATTTTATGTAAAATTCCGACGAGGCTTGCTTTGGAGTCCTAAACTCTTTAGCGCCAGTCATGATCCTATTTTGGGTCGTGATATGAAAACATACCTTCTTTGTAGTTTTATCAAAGTACATCTTGCTAGATGAAATTCTAGGCAGTGGTTCTACCAGTTCATCATCATCAACAGGATCTCCTTCCTCTTCACTAATGTCACTATTCGGATCTAAACTATCAAAATAAGGGTCATCCCTACCCATTTTACCTTCACATCTAACCCCATTGTTCTTACAAATTTCCTTAAAACCAGCATCTATACCTTTTGGTCCAGATGGTATCTCATCTAGATTCACCCTATTAGCCTTTTCTTTTAGTTGTTTTTCAATATTAGACTTTCTAGCTTGAAGCAACTCTTCATCAAAATCACTCAAATCTTTAATATTTTCATCAAAATCATAAAGTGAATCACCATCAGAATTAGTGATATCAAAATCTACTTCAGAATCAGATGTTTGAAGATGGTATGTGGAGAAATCATTAACTTGACCTTCCTCTAAGTCTTCTAAAGAAACCTTGGCTTTTCCTTTGTCTGCCCAAGGAGGCTGATTTTCATTTATATATTCATCTTCATTTATATCCAATGGTTGAGATGAAGACACATCAGTCTTATCAGTTTCAAAATGGGCTGTCACATCACCATTACTAAGTAGTAATAATGGTGGAGTGGCTGCCACATCATCATTTACAACTATAGGTTCACTAATTTGGTGAACAACATATACATCAACAAAATCTCCAGCTTTTAAACTATTGGTAAATCTTAAAACACCAACATCACTATCTAACCTGTAATAACAACCCTTTTTGCTAACTCTAAATCCAAAAGTTTCAACTTTTTCCACATCCAAATCTAGTGCTAAATTATGAATAACATAATCTGAAGCTCATCAGCATCTACTCTAATTTTTTTGGGAATACAAACTCCATTTACATACCTTAGAATATGGTCTGACAAAAAGACCCCCTCATAGGTGAATTGAAGTGTTACAATTGTATCACATTTAGTTTGAAAACCTGTACAATGACAATATAACATATACAATTAGTCAATTATCCACAAAGCCCAAACTTTTAAAGAAAAAATAATGGAATAAAAAATTCAATTATGATTTTACCATAAAAAAAAAAAATCCTAAAATGTAATCGAAATAACAAAACATGCCATTGAAGGCATAAAACTGCAACACATACGTCTAATAGGATTATTAAACAACAAAAAAAATCAAAAGCCTTCAAAATTTTTGGACTCAATTCTGAATTTACCCCAAAAACCCTAAAATGTAATTGAAATAACAAAGCATGCCATTGAAGGCACAAAACTGCAATATATAGGTATAATAGGAGCACTAGACAACAAAAAAATTAAAAGCCCCAAAATTTTTGGACCCAATTATCATTTTACGAAAAAATCCTAAATTCTAACCAAAATTCAAAAATATATCATTGAAGACATATCACCACTACATATACTACCTACAACAACACTAGACACAAAACAGAGCAAAAACACCCAAAAAATTGAAGAAAAAAGTTCATAATCACGAAAATCCTAAAATCACTAATACAGACTCCATTAAATCGACAAAAAACTTGAAATAAACTACAAAATACTACAAATATCAAATAAGATTAAATACTTACATGGATTGAAACAACCATCGACCTAAATTAAGTTAATTTCGAAGAAATTTTGAAGTTCGGATAAAAGAGACGAAGTTGAAGGGTCTGGAATGACCTAATTTTTTGGACATTCTTTTCTATTTATACCCTGAACACATTATTTCCTACGTGGAAATTATTTTAAAAATATTTGATGACGTGTACGCAATTGTACAACACGTTCAAATAAATAGATCGACAAAGGATTTAAAATGTTGCTTTTTAGTAGGTTCAAGGGTCCAGATGACAAACATGTAAGTAGGAGTATCCACACTACAAAATAGACATAGTACAAGGGTCCATCGAGTCATTCTGCCAAAATTATATATAACCAAGTTAATGTTACGACCCGAGCCAAAACCTTGGCCACGACGGATGTCTCGAACCATAAAGGCCCAAGCGCCCTTCACTCTCTGGAAATCAAGCACATATTGATATATTATAAAGGACAATGCGGAAATACATATCAATACGGAATCATGGTCATTATTGAAATTCAAACGAACAATCAGAAATAAAATCCATAAGCCTCCAATACCATCAAACATCAGTCTGTGAAATCTCTAATACATCAAAACCAACATCTTGTCTAAAGCTGGGACAAGGTCCCCGGTCAGACCATAAACACAGAATGAGATAGCAAAGTATAAAGACTAGGCCTTCCGAAATAGAGAAGGCTCACCATCTGCAACTTCCGACACACACAAGTCTACTGCTGAATGGGACCCCCGGGCTGTGCCTCAGATCCTGAAATGGGGGGGGGGGGTCAATACATATGTACTGGTATGTGAAACAATTCCAAGAAAAATAACATTTTTAATACAGAATATAGATGAGAGCATTTCGTAAAACATTACATATAAGATAAGTAAACACATGGGCAAAATTTAGAATTTTTAAAAGGCTTTCTTGTGAACATGACTCAACACTTTGTTACTCTTCTGAGCTAATCGGTACACCCTACAAATTTGTACTTCCATGGGCTATATGGAATCCGCCCTTGACTCAGCGGCCAAGCCTCTAATTCAAGTATGCCGCAAGTATTGGAGTTCTTAATATTTTGGTACACCCCCTTACAAGTATACCGTGGAATCACCCTTACATGATATCCACATTATTCCCCTTTTAGGATAATACCCGTATCGGCATCTACGATTTTCAGCGATGAGCTTTTACACTCAAACACCTTATTTAAGTAACTGACTAGGCCTCTTAAGCCCACTTTTTAGTTCTTCAAAAACATGCTTCATACTTTCAAATCATTCAACATTTATTCTATCAAGGGTCTATCATCATCGAGTATCGTCATACCCTGACTTGAAAGTCGTTCATATCATATCAATATCACAGCCCACCTTATTCAAAATATGAATTCCTTCATTTAAATTCAATGAGTAAAGTTATGGCAAGAAGACTCTCTCTCAACATGTCATAAACCATGTCAATTACAACAACAATAAGAAATTTACTTTCAAAATACTAGTGCATGCATTTGAATTAATCTACAATACAATTAAAACATATAGTCAGACCAAGAGAGGGAAGTTATTGCTCATGCTCTCAATCAAATCTTTCAAAATACATTTGAAAATACATGTATTCATAGCCGTAATTCAATTCTATATAAAAGAGTTCAAAACCAACGTAGACTTTTATCAAAACGAAACCATGATACATATCATTCAAACGTTATCAAGAACCCCTTTCATAATCAAGATTTTATATCTTTAAATTTAGTAAAAACATTAAAAATCATGCCCATGGGGTTTAAGGATATTCTCACATACCTTACGTTATTTAGTTCAAAGAATGGAACTCTAGTCTTGACTCTTTTCTTGGATTCTTGAACTTAGATAAAACTCTAGTTTGATCTTGTTCTTCAGAGTGAAAAGAGGATTTTGATATGTTGAAAGATTGATTAAGATTTATTAATAAGGTTTATAAAGTAATTTAATTTGTTTGACAAGTTTTTGGGGGTAAAAGTACCAACATACCCAGTTAAAATGCACTTTTTTACGCGATTCAGCTTTTACTGACGGTTTGGTTGACGGACCGTCAGTTTGGTGATGGACCGTCACTCCAACCATCAGTTCATGGACATAAAATAAGCATTCTACTTAAGTCCTAATGGGCCGTCACTGACTTGACGGTCCGTCAGTTTTGCCATCGCACCTCAGTAGATTGATGCCTCTCAGTAAAATTGGCATAACTTTTTACCCCAATATCGGATTAAGGCAAAACCAGTGACGTTGGAAAGAGGACTCAATGACCTTTTATTTTATATATAATAGGGCCTATAATTCTTTATATACAAAAGTTTATGCTAGATTGAACTTGACCCAAGTTTAAACACTCACCAAAACTCGATCGATAGGAAGGCTTTCAACTCGTCCTTGAGTTAAGGGACCTATATGACCTCAATTCATGCTCAAATATATTCCCACACTACATAATTGATTAACACACTAAATTTTTATAGTATTTATGGATTTTGAAATATTTATGCGTAGGAATAATGGTTTACATTCTAGTCCGATATAGAGTCTTTCATATTGCTCTCCTCTACAGGTAACACTAGGGAATGATCTCCAATGCACTTCTTCAACATAGAAACATGGAATACGGGATGAATGGAAGCCAAACTCGTGGGCAAATCTAATTCATAGGCCACCCCACCTATCCTCCTCAAAATCTGGTTTGGTCCTATATAACGAGGACTAAGATTCCCTTTCTTCCCAAATCGCATGACCCCCTTCATAGGAGAGACCTTTAGGAATACCAAATCATCTACATCAAACTCTAAATCTCTTCTCCGAACGCCGTCAAAGGATTTTTGATGACTCTAGGCTATCTTAAGTCATTCTCTAATGATCTTCACCTTTTCCATTGCTTGATGAATAAGGTCAGGCCCAAATAATCGAGTTTCACCCACTTCATACCACCCAATTGGTGATCTACATCTCCTCTTATAAAGTGCTTCAAAAGGATCCATCTGAGTATTGGCATGGTAGCTATTATTGTAGGCGAACTCTATAATGACAAATGATCTACCCAAATACCTTTGAAGTCAATTACACAAGCCCTCAACATATCCTCAAGGGTCTAAATGGTGCATTCGTCTTGCCCATCCGTCTGGGGGTGGAAGATAGTACTCAAGTTCACTTGGGTACCAAACCCCATGCAAATGAACTATTTCCTCAATATACAGCTTGGCATAATCTCCCAAGTAGTTAGTCCTCACAGGCAGAAAGTGAGATGACTTGGTCATTTGGTCTATGATTACCCAAATGGAATCCTATTGGTTTCAGGACCTTGGAAGCCCCATGATGAAATCCATATTGATCATCTCCCATTTCCACATAGGCAAGGCTATCTCCTGGGAAGTACTACTTCGTTTAAAATGTTCTACTTTGACTTGTTGACAATTTAAACACTTAGAAACAAAATTAGCAATTTCACGTTTCATATTGTTCCGCCAATAAATTGCCTTAAGGTCATGATACCTTTTAGTAGAGCCTGGATGAACAACATAGCTCGAAGTGTGGGCCTGTCAAGAATTCTTTCCCGCAATCCATCCATATTTGGCATACATAGCCTACCTTGATATTGTAAAATCCCATCACCTCCAATTTCAAAAGCCATCACCTTGTATTGACAAATATCTTTCTTAATCTGCATCAAGATGGGGTCTTCGACCTATTTTTCCTTAACTTCAGCATATAGGGAAGATTTGGCTATCTCATGAACCATTACTTCTCCATCTTTGGAATCCAAAAGTCGAACCCCTAGATTTGCAAGCCGGTGAATATCCTTCACCATCTCCCTTTTTCCTCTCTTAACATGAGCAAGACTGCCCATTGACAACCTACTAAGGGCGTCGGCCACCACATTTGCCTTGCCCGAATGATAATGCGGGCTCATGTCGTAATCTTTCAACAGTTCCAACCAACGCCTCTGCTTGAGATTCAGTTATTTCAGCGAGAATACATATTGTAAAATTTTGTGGTTAGTGAAAATATCAACGTGTACACCATATAAATAATAGTGCTATATCTTAAGTGAGAACACCACTGCTGCCAACTCTAAATCATGAGTGGGATTATTTCGTCCCTGCACCTTTAACTGCCTAGATGAGCTACCACCTTACCATGCTGCATAAGTACACACCCAAGTCCCACCCGGGATGCATCACAGTAAACAACAAAACCCTCTGTACCTTCGGGAAGAGTCAAAACAGGTGCGGTAGTCAACTTATGTTTCAGTTTCTCAAAACTACTTTCACATGAGTCAGACCACACAAATTTCACCTTTTTCTGTGTCAACCTGGTAAGTGGAGCAACTATGGAAGAAAAACTTTCTACGAACCTTCTGTAATACCTGCCAAACCCAAGAAGCTCCGAATATCGATTGGAGTCGTGGGTCTGGACCATTTCATCACTGCCTCAATCTTTCGGGGATCAACCTTGATTCTCTCGCTAGACACAATATGCCCCAAGAAAGTAATAGTACTAAGCCAGAATTCACATTTGGAAAATTTTGCATACAATTTATGATCTTTTAGGGTTTGAAGGATAATTTGGAGATGACTGGCATGGTCCTCCTTATTCTTAGAGTAAACCAAAATGTCTTTAATAAAGACTATGACAAACAGATCTAGAAACTGAAGAAAAACCCTATTCATTAGGTCCATGAAAGCTGCAGGGGAATTAGTCAATCCAAAGGACATGACTAAGAATTCATAATGGCCATATCGGGTTTGGAAAACTGTTTTGGGAATGTTAGCCTCCCTAACCTTCAACTGATGATACCCTGAATGAAGGTCTATCGTAAAGAAAATTTTACATCTTGGAGTTGATCAAACAAATCATCAATTTTGGGAAGAGGGTATTTATTTTTAACAGTAACCTTATTTAGCTAACGGTAGTTTATACACATATGAAAGGAACCATCTTTATTATGCACAAAGAGTACAGGTGCACCCCAGGGAGAAATACTAGGACGGATAAAGCCCTTGTCAAGAAGATCTTTTAACTGTTCTTTCAACTCTTTCAATTCTGTGGGAGCCATTCTGTATGGCGGGATAAAAATAGGATGAGTTTCCGTCAGCAAGTCAATGCCAAAATCTATCTCCCTATCAGGTAGTATCCCTAGGAGATCATCTAAAAAACTTTCAAAAATTCATTAACCACGGAGACATACTGGAGAGAAGGACTTTTAGTATTAGAATCTTTTACCCAAATTAGATGATACAAATAACCCTTAGATATAAGTTTACGGGCTCTGAGATAAGAGATAAATTTCCCCTTAGGTGCTAAAGAATACCCCTCCCACTCTATCACTGGTTCATTCGGAAAAGAGAAAGTGACTTTTCAGGTTCTACAATCTAGTGTCGCATAGCACTAATGGAGCCAATCCATCCCTAAAATAGTATCAAAATCCACTATATCAAGCTGGACAAGGTCTGCCACAGTATCACGATTATAGATAGACACAACATAATTTCTGTACATCCTCCTAGTCACAATAGTCACTAATAGGAGTAGAAATAGAGAAGGGTTCCAGAATATTTTAGGGCTCAAAGCAAAAACTGACTGCCACATATGGGGTCACATAAGACAGAGTAGATCCGGGATCAAGTAACACATACACATCACAGGAGAAAATTCATAACGTACCCGTGACAACATCTGGTGAAGCCTCTGCATCCTGGCGATTAGTCAGAGCATATAACCGGTTGCGACCGCTCCCGGTAGCTGAAATAGTACCCTTGGGTGGTGGTGGTGCTGAGGAATTTTCTTGGGACTTAACGCCCCCAGCATTTCCTTTAACAGTAGGGCAATCCCTCTTGAAATAACCTGTCTGCCCACAAGTATAACACACACGATCACTATAGATGCACCTTCTCGGATTGTTCTTCCCACAAGTACCACAACGAGGATAGTGCCTGAATGACTGGGCCACACTCCCTTGTGATTGAGCACTCTGCACTCTGGGCCCATTGTTAGGCTGCAAATTCTGAAATCTCTGATCAACAGGAGGTTTGGGCATTGGGACACTAGCCGAAGACTGAGCATTACTCTAAAACTTTTTTTTAGTCTATCTATTTCCCTAATTACCACCCAGTTGTTGACTCTTATTCTGCACCATAGATCTGGCCCTCTTAGCCTGCTTGTCTCTCTCCTTTGATTCAACAGCCATCTTCTTTTGCTCCTCAACCTGTTGCATGCAAACGGACAATCTGGGGAAATCCATATCTCTGTTTAGCATTGCCCCTTTGCATTCCAATACCAAATTATCCGACAGACCGAATGCAAAATTTCTCATGTGGGCCCTCATATTTCACGCTAATTTCAGAGTATAACAAGATAACTGGTTGAATTTCAGGGTGTACTCCTTGACGCTCATCTTTCCCTATTTCAAATTCATGAACTCTTTAGACTTGGACTCCCTCAACTCCAGGGGAAAGAATCACTCCAGAAAAGCTTTCATAAATTCGCCCCATATAGAAGGATCAACATTATTTCCCCTCAAATCTTCCCATTCGTTGTACCAATGATTGGCCACATCCTTCAGTTGATAGGCCACCAGTTCAACTCCTTTCACCTCATTCGCATGCATGACCTAAAAGATTTTCTCCAGCTCATCAATGAACCCTTGTGGGTCCTCCTCAACCATTGTACCCGTAAACTTAGGCGGGTTCAGTTTCATGAATTGATCAACCCGTGTAATCTTAGATGCACCAGATGTAGACCCCACATCTTCAGACGGTCGGGCCTCGGAAGCCTCCAACTGAGCTATCATATGTATCTACTGTCTGAACTCAACATTTGATACTTCTCTTTGGGGAGGTTGAGTACGATTAGTTCCAGACCGGGGAGCCCTAGGTTCCTTTGGTGGTCTGGTCTGAATAGGAGAGACTCCCGAAGTGGCAACAAACTTAGGAGTATGAGCTCGATTATGTGTCCTCATCCCATGGGTAGGGCGAACATCCTCAGCTTGGGTATTCTAATCGTTGGAGCAACGATGAGGCATGATAACTTTCTGAAATACAAGAAATCATTGGTTAGAAAACATTCAGACTTTACAACATGAACTAAATCATAAAAGAAGAGAGGCATTCCTAAATGCCTTATAGCCTCCTACTTATAAGTATGGCGCGCTACACACCCATAAATAGGATTCTACCTGACGTAATTTCATAGAGACCCCGGGACCATGAATCGTGCTCTGATACCAAGTTTGTCACAACCCTAGCCGAGACCCTGGCCGCGATGGGCATCCCAAACTATGAAAGCCCGAGCGCCCTTCACTCTCTAGAAATCATGCACATATTCATATACTATAAAGGACAATGCAGAAATACATATTAATACGGAATCATGGTCATTATTTTAATTCAAACAAATAATATGAAATAAAATCCATAAGCCTCCAATACCATCAAACATCAGTCTATGAAATCTCTAATACATCAAAACCAACATCTTGTCTAGAACTGGGACAAGGCCCCCAGTCAGACCATAAACATAGAATGAGATAGCAAAGTATAAAGACTAGGCCTTCCAAAATAGAAAAGGCTCACCAACTACAACTTCTGACACACACAAGTCTACTGGTGAACGGGACCCCGAGACTATGCCTCAGATCCTGAAATAGGGGGGGTCAATACACATGTACTGGTATGTGAAATAAATTAAAGAAAAATAGCATCTTTAATACACAATATAGATGAGAGCATTTCGTAAAATATTACATATAAGATAAGTAAACACATGGACAAAATTTAGAATTTTCTAAGGCTTCCTTGTGAACATGACTCAACACTTTGTTACTATTCTAAGCTAATCGGTACACCCTATAAATTTGTACTTCTATGGGCTATATGGAATCCGCCCTTGACTCGACAGCCAAGCCTCCAATTCAAGTATTTAGCAAGGATTGGAGTTCTTAATATTTTGGTACACCCCCTTACAAGTATATCGTGGCATCACCCTTACATGACATCTACATTATTCCCCTTTTAGGACAATACCCGTATCAGCATCTATGGTTTCCAGCGATGAGCCCTTACACTCAAATGCCTTCTTTAGGTAACCGACTAGCTCTCTTAAGCCCACTTTTTAGTTCTTTGAAAACATGCTTCATACTTTCAAATCATTCAATATTTATTCTATCAAAGGCCTATCATCATTGGGTATCGTCATACCCTAACTTGCAAGTCGTTCATATCATATCAATTTCACAGCCCACCTTATTCAAAACATGTAATCCTTTATTTAAATTCAATGAGTAAAGTTATGGAAAGAAGACTCCCTCTCAACATGTCATAAACTTTGTCAATTAGAACAACAATAAGAAATTTACTATCAAAACACTAGTTCATGCATTTGAAATAATCTACAATATAATTAAAACATATTGTCAGACCTAGAGAGGGAAGTTATTGTTCATGCTCTCAATCAAATCTTTCAAAATACATTTGAAAATACATGTATTCATAGTCGTAATTCAATTCTATATAAAAGAGTTCAAAACCAACATATACTTTTATCAAAACGAAACCATGATGCATATCATTCAAACGCTATCAAGAACCTTTCATAATCATAATTTTATATCCTTAAATTTAGTAAAAACATTAAAACTCATGCCCATGGGGTTTAAGGATAGTCACACATACCTTAAGTTATTTAGTTCGAAGAATGGAACTCTAGTCTTGACTCTTTTCTTGGATTCTTGAACTTAGATGAAACTCTAGTTTGATCTTGTTCTTGAGAGTGAAAAGAGGATTTTGATGTGTTGAAAAACTGATTAAGATTGATTAATAACGTGTATAAAGTAATTTAATTTGTTTGAGAATTTTTTGGGAGTAAAAGTACCAAAATACCCCATTAAAATACACCTTTTTGCGCGATTCAGCTTTTACTGACGGTTTGGTTGACGGACCGTCAGTATGGTGTCGAACCGTCACTCCAGCCGTCAGTTCATGGCCATAAAACGAGCTTTATGCTTAAGACCTGATGGGAAACTTGACGGGCCGTCGCTGGATTGACGGTCCTCAGTCTGGCCGTCGCTCTTCGGCAGACTGATACCTCTCAGTAAAATGGGCATAAGTTTTTATCCCGATATCGGATTAAGGCAAAACCGGTGGAGTTGAAAAGAGGACTCAAATAAATTTCATTCGATATATAATGGGCTCTCTAATTCATTTTATACAAAAAGTTATGGTTCATTGATGTTGACCCAAGTTTAAACACTCACCAAAACTCGATCGATAGGAAGACTTTCAACTCGTCCTTGAGTTAAGGGATCTATATGACCTCAATTCATGCTCAACTAGATTCCCACACTACATAATTGATTAACACACTAAATTTGCATAGTATTTATGGCATTTGAAATATTTACGCGTAGGAATAATGGTTTACATTCTAGTCCGAAATGCATGTCGTCACAGTTAATCAGCACTAGCAAATATTTCACTATTTTAATGTAATAAAAATTACTATTTCACTATTTTAATGTAATAAAAATTACTCTCTCCATCTCATTGTCTCATTTTGTGTCATTTTTTTAAATTCATCTCAAAAACAAATATTATATTTAACAACTATTTAATAATATCATCTTCATTTTTCCTTATTGGGTTCTACATAATAAGAAAAGATAACTAAAAAGAAATTTTACAAGTCATTATTTATTTTTTAAACTTTGTATTCGATCAAATAACGACACATAAAATAAGATGGAGAGAATAATATTTATCGACACGAATTCAAATTTAATCGGACCCAACATGAATACTGAACACAAGTTACACAAAATTCAATCGCAACCAGGGAGTCTTTTACTATCTAAATTGAGGGAATTTTAAGAAATATAATGTCCAACACAATATTTTACATCTCCAAACTTCTCAAAACTTTAATTCGAAATTCAAACTCACTTCTTCATGCTTGTTTAACAATGGTGTGTTACTTCTCTAATTCAATTTTCACCACTCAAATCTTACAAAATCAATACTTAACAACAGTTTATGCACTAATTCAAGTAAGAGCTAAAAAAAACATGGCACACTTTGGTAATAATCTTTGGTGTTGACTAAGTGTAAAAATATCAATCAACATTACCAACTTTAAATAATAAATATTTTACAACACATCATCTACTTAAGACATTAGACAAAAAGTTGTAGCACATATAAAACAAGAATAAAATGTTTTCCAATTGGCACTGGTGCAGCATGACCATAAGTTTTAATTTAGGTGCTCAGAAAGGTAACTGATTGGAATTATTGAAATCTGATGAAACTACTAGCCACAAGGAGTTAGCTTCTTGTTTCCAGCGCCACGAGGGTTGTCATCTTTCCAGTCATCCCATGCTCTTGCTTTATCTTGGGCAGCGTCGTCATCTTCTTCTTCTTCATCTTCATCTGGCCTCGACTTGGGGCCGTCCTTGTACCTTGAAGAGTTTGCTTCTTCCATGAGCTTGACATTCCTTTCTTGCCATTTGTTCATCATGTTCGTCTACGTTAACCCAGCTTCTTCTATGCTCATGGTTGGCAATCTAACATTGGAATAAAGATCATAGAACTAGTTCATCGAGGCTTGCTTGTCCATATAGGATCTAAGATTGGAGTAGATATTATAACTTTGTAATTCAAGAGATGATGCGTACCTATAATGAGGCTGAAAGACTTGGGCGGCTATCCTTTCCCGTTCAGTTGAAGGGTTTACACCAACAAGACTTGCAGGTCCAAAAAGTAAAGGCTGGTGTTTATGTTCATGCGCTTCTGAAACCTTGGCCCTCCCTTCTAGGACATCTTGTGCAAAAGTGGCACAGGTGATGGGTGCTGCAGGTTTTGTATAGCGAGCTCGTGCAGCAGCATTACGATGCCAAGATTCTACTTTTTGGGTGCGTTCGTCAAGTATTAGCTGAGAAAATTCTTTCTCCCCATCGTACAAAAGTACAGTAGCATTGTGTTGAAGCAAAAGTGCAATCTAGAGAGCAATGCGACAAAAACCTTCTTTAAGATATGGAGTAAGAGGTTCATGGAGTTGAAGAAGAGAGGCATAGCAATTTAATGTTGATGTTTTAGGTAGTCTTGAGGGAAGGACTACCCCCCACAAAAGGAGAAAAAATGGTAAAATCCTGAGGTAATTATTGAAGCAGACAATGAAGGAAGATGGAGAGAAGTCCACAAGAAGTAGTATTATTGCAGTCATTCGGAGTTGCATCACCTCCTCTTGATCTAGCATCAACTAATCATTACTGTACCTAACCACTTCCAACAAACTCTAGAGTAATAGTTGTGTACGTCTCTCTTAGGCAGACTCGTGTTCTGGAGTGTGCTGGGGCGAAAAGCACAGGCTCAAATGAAAAAAATGTAATGAGCTCATTTAAGGGGAGATAATTAAAGATTGGAATCTGTATAATAGCAATTACATAATCAGAGGCTACCAGAACCGAATGGCAAATTAGCATGGAAAAGAAGCCAAATCAACTAATTGAGTTTAATAGTACCTGAAGCTGCTTCTCCCTGGCAGCAGAAAGTATTTCTTCCTCTTTCTTCAGCATTTCAAGCAAATCGAAAGCCTGCGGGGCAACGATTTGAAAATATGAAGTTATATTACCAAGTACAGGAAATAAATAAAGATTCAACTCCTATGAGTATAGAAGTTCTTGGCAAACCTTACAAAGGTCCAAGTAAATAGCTGTAAGCCATGCCTGCAATGCATAATGGTTTTGAAGAATCAGACATTTCCTCAAAGTGAGATATAGAGGCCAAAAATTAAGGTTAGAAATAACTTCAAAGAAGCAATAGCAAATTTTACATTTGAATCAGGCTATGTTTTGTTATTTTCCACAATACGGGTACGTAGAATCTGTATAATAGAATAACAACTTCAACTCGAGTTCAAGTATGAACAATAACACAATGAAGTTGAACAAATACCCTCAACACAAGATCAAAATGATCTTTACAAGAGGTGTATTTTATATTTCAGAAATATAGATGAAACAGAAATTGTTAAGGCCAAGTCGTCTGAATTCACGGACTTTCCTTAAGGAATAATTCGCCTCACTGTACCCGAGGTTATGGAATCCTCCTCCTAGGATAAAATGGCCTTCAATCCGACTATAGCGGTACCTCAAATAGGCGGATTCTTCGAACACACTCACGGTTTGAATGATCACACTTAGAGTATTTTTAAGAAGAAGAAGAAGCTTGTAATTCTGAATTTTTTTTCTCTCTTAACATGTGGAAGAAAGCAGGTTATTTATAGCCACAACATGCCTCTTCTGAAGAGAGGCAATGGTTCAATCCAAAGGTTGCACCTTTGCTGTAAGTTTATATTTGTTCATGAAAGATTGCATCTTTTCCTGAACAGTCATCTTGTTTCTTGAATAAGTGTGTCATTTTGCTGAATGGTTGCATCAGTTTCTTCAACTAGTACATCAGTTCAGAAACAATACATCATTTCTGAAGCAGCATTAGTTCAAACAGTGCCTGCACAGTTTTGAAACACTGTTTACTGCACAGTTTCAAAACACTGTTCACTGCACAATTTCGAAACACTATTTCGGAATATAAATGGAGTCCAACAGAAAATATTTCCTGCGTTTTACATATATTTAGATCAGATTTTCATCAAATAAAATTTGTCCAAAAAGATAGATCTCATCGATCGATCATTTGCCAAATCCAAATCCAAATCCAAATCCAAAGCCGAGCCGAGCGAGCGACGACGATGACGGCGTGAGACATCTCTATTTTCTTGCCTCACTTATCATGTGGAGTAAGTGTTCATTAATATAAACACTACAAAGTTTCCTTCTCCCACCAATGTGGGAGAATTAGTGGACTTTTCACTTTAGGAGTATACCTTCTAAATTGGTATCTCCTTCCTTCTACAATTTTTTTCCAATTTTTCCACTCACACTTCATTCATATACTATAAACCCAACAATCCCCCACATGAATGGGGAATGGCTATTTTTTCGTAAAACTTTTACGGACAAGTATGTGATCATCAAGCAAAGACTGATTGCATCTGGATAAATGGGATTCCCTTTGAACTTTTTGTAGTGAACATGCATCGGATGCACTCGGTCAATCGGAGATTTGATATCTTTGAACCGTCAAAATATAATGTACTCCTAGACAACACATGTCACACAATCAGCCGTTTACCGTTTATGGTTCTTACGGTTTTGTTCTTTTCAGCCATAAACACGTCCTGATTTTCATGAGAGCTTAGAGAATAGGCCTTTACTAACATTCTCTTTGAAGCGGCTTCCACTTCGCCCACACATTGATGATTTCTAAACGTTCAATCCTGTAGATTAAACTATTTGGTCAAATCTGCCAAATTTAGATAATCATTAAAAGATTTTTCACCTTAAATCTTATCTTTGTTTACTATACATTGTTTGCATCATGAGAATGGGTTGGGTAATTGACAATGTTGAACCTGTCAGACACAAATTTGTTTGATATCCTTGAACCTAGGTCTTGGCTAGGTAGAGTTATCGCCATGCTGACTTATCTAAGGCCTTAAACCCATTCCCTTAGATGTCCTTTCTACTCCTTCTCTAGATAGGCCTTTTGTAAGTGGATCCGACACATTATCTTTTGACTTTACATAGTCTACAATGATAATTCCACTAGAGAGAAGTTATCTAATGGAATTATGTCTTCGTCTTATATGACAAGATTCACCGTTATACATCATACTCTCTTTCCTACCTATTGCCGCTTGGCTATCATAGTATATACATACTGGTACCACTGGCTTGGGCCAATAAGAAATATCTTCTAAGAAATTTCGAAGCCATTCTACTTCTTCACCGGCTTTATCCAATGCGATAAATTCAGATTCCATTGTAGAGCGAGAGATACAAGTCTGTTTGGATGATTTCCAAGAAACTGCTCCTCCACCGACAGTAAATACATATTTACTTGTGGATTTTACTTCAGTTGATCCGGTGATCCAATTTGCATCACTATATCCTTCAAGTACCGCAAGATATTTATTATAATGGAAAGATAATTTTAAGTGTATTTAAGATACCCCAAAACTCTTTTCATTGCCATCCAGTGAGTTTTGTTGGGATTACTCGTGTACCGACTCAATTTACTGATAGCACATGCTATGTCTGGTCGTGTACAGTTCATTATATACATTAAACATCCCAATACTCTTGCGTACTCCAATTGCGAGTCACTCTTACCTTCATTCTTTCGAAGTGCAAAGCTCACATCCAATGGAGTCTTGGCAATACCTTATTCCATATACTTGAACTTGTCAAGTCCCTTTTTGATATAATGAAACTATGACAATGTCAACCCTTGTAGAGTTTGATGGATTCTTATACCTAAGATCACATCTGCAACTCCAAGGTCCTTCACATCAAACTTGCTCTCTAGCATTCGTTTTGTTACATTTATGTCAGAAATGTTTCTACTAATGATCAACATGTCATCCACATCATACAATGACTTGGTGATTTGGAGTGTCTTTAATATAAACACATTTATCACATTCATTTATTTTGAATTTGTTTGCCAAAATGGTTTGGTCAAACTTCGCATGCCATTATTTTGGTGCTTGCTTTAGTCCATATAATGACTTGGTGAGTTTACACAGCTTGTTTATCTTTCCTGAAACCAAAAAACCCTCAGGTTGTTGCATGTAAATTTGTTCTTCGAAATCTCCATTTAGGAATGCAGTTTTCACATCTATTTGAAGGATTTGAAGATCATATACCGCCGCTAAGGCAATTAGTATTCGAATCGAGGTTATCCTTGTTACTGGCGAGTATTTATCAAAGTAATCAAGGCTTTTCTTCTGTTTGAAGCCTTTTACTACAAGTCTTGCCTTGTATTTGTCAAAAGTACCATCCGCCTTTATTTTCCTTTTGAAGATTCATTTAGAACCTAAAGGTTTATTTCCGGGAGGAAGGTCAATCAATTCCCATTAATGGTTTCTTAAGATTGAATCTATCTCACAATTTACTACCTCTTTCCAAAAGGCTGAGTCTGATGAAGACATCGCTTCTTTAAATGTTTGAGGCTGATTTTCTAAGAGAAATGTTACAAAATCCGATCCAAATGAAGTTGACGTTCTTTGACGTGTACTACGTCTTGAATTATGTTCATTATGTACATTCTCAGTTGGTTCATCTCGAGGTCGTTTGAATCTCGACTAGACTATTCGTGTCTAATTTTATATGGGTAAATATTTTTAAAGAATTCAGCATTGTCTGATTCAATTACCGTATTTTCACTAATATCCGGATGTTCGGATTTATGAACCAAAAATAGACATGCTTTACTACTTTTAGCATATCCTATGAGCATGCAGTCCACTGTTTTAGGTCCTATCTTAACCCTTTTAGGTATAGGAACTTGTACCTTTGCTAGACACCCCCACACTTTGAAATATTTCATGTTAGGTTTCCTTCTTTTCCATTTTTCATAAGGAATTGATTGTGTCTTACTATGGAGAACTATGTTGAGTATATTATTGGCCGTAAGGATAGCCTCCCACCATAAGTTTTTCGGTAAACTAGAACTTATAAGTAAGGCATTCATCATTTTCTTCAAAGTTTGATTTTTCCTTTCCGCAATTCCATTAGATTGGGGTGAATGCGGGGTCGTAGTTTGATGGATTATTCCATTCTCTACACATATTTGCACAAAGGGAGATTCAATTTCTCCGCCCCTATAATTTCTTATCATTTTGATCTTTTTGTCTAACAGATTTTCAACTTCAATTTTATATTTCCTAAACGTATCTATTGCTTCATCCTTACTATTTAGCAAGTAAACATAACAATATCTAGTTCAATCGTCAATAAAAGTTATGAAATACTTTTTCCCACCATGAGATGGTGTTGACTTCATATCACAAATGTCAGTGTGTATTAAGTCTAAGGGATTGAAATTTCTTTCAACGGACTTAAAAGGATGCTTTGCATACTTTGATTCCACAAATGTTTGACACTTAAATTTATTGCACTCAAAGTTTGGCAAAACTTTTAAGCTAATCAGTTTTCATAACATTTTGTAACTAACATGGCCTAAACGTTCATGACATAAATCATAAGACTCAAGCAAATAAGACGAATTCAAACTTTTATTCATTTCAACAGTCATTACATTCATCTTATAAAGGCCCTCCATGAGATAGCCTTTTCCTACATACATTTCTCCTTTGCTAACTACGAATTTTCTAGAAACGGTTATACATTTGAATTCGTTCTTATCTAGGAGTGAAACAAAAATTAAGTTCCTACGTAACTCCAAAAAATATAGCACATTGTTCAATGTCAAGACCTTGTCAGAAGTCATCTTTAAGCAATTTTTTCCTATTCACTCCACCTTAGCAGTAGTGGAGTTGGACGTGTAGAGATTTTCTTTGACTTGAGCCGGAGAAAATGACGAGAACAAATCTTTGTTTGCAAAACATGGCGTGTGGCACCAGAATCCATTAACCATTTGCGTGGATTCCCCACCAAGTTTCGTTCTGTGAACATAGCACACAAATCATCATATTCTTTATTGGACTCAATCATATTCGCTTGCTCCTTTTTCTTGCCTTTCTTCGGGGCTCGACAATCTGTGGACTTGTGACCAATTTTACCACAATTGAAGCATTTTCCCTTGAACTTTTTCTTGGGTTGATTGCTTCCATGTTCATCTTTCTTTCTTTTGTTTGAGTTGTTTTGGCCATCTTCTACAATATGTGCTCCATTCATTGTAGAATTTCCCTTTGACCTTCTTTCGGCAGCTTTATTGTCCTCTTCAATATGAAGTCAAACAATAAGATCTTCAACGGTCATCTCCTTGCATTTATGCTTTAAGTAGTTTTTGAAGTCTTTCCACAAAGGTGGTAGCTTATCAACTATCGCTGCTACTTGGAAAGAATCATTCACAATTAAATCTTCTGCTAGGAGATCATGTATGATGACTTACAACTCCTGTACTTGAGAGACAACAGATTTGCTATCAATCATTTTGAAGTTCAGGAACCGTGCAACAAGGAATTTTTTAATTCCCACATCCTCCATTTTATATTTCCGTTCAAGTTCCCCCCACAGTTTCTTTGATGTCTTGGTTTCACTATAGACATTGTAGAGGTCGTCTTGGAGACCACTCAGAATATAGTTCCTGCAAAGGAAATCCGAATGTTTTCAAGCTTCTACAATAACGAAGTGGTCTTTGTCCGAGGTTCCCTCAGGCACCTCGGGAGTGTCTTCGCTAGTGAACCGTTGTAGACATAAAGTGGTAAGGTAAAAGAACATCTTTTGTTGCCACCTCTTGAACTCAATGCTAGAAAATTTTCCGGGCTTCTCCGCTAGTGCCATCATTGGCGAAGCATTTGAGCGACTTGATGTGGCAATATTATTTGCCCCCATAGACATTGTGGCATCCATCATTTGACTTTTAGTTGTCATTTTTCCTATCTCCATAAGACAGGAAAATTAGTATTTTTTAGAATACTATTAATAAAGTTAAATAACTTTGAACTCTTCTTCTTCTTGTTTCTAGTTAACGATGAAGTTTTTATTACTTCGAATCGTCAACCGAGTGAACCTTAACTTGTGATGAAGAATTTAAGTCTGCTAATCACTAGTTAAATTCAAGCGGAGTAGAAAGCCTAAGCTTTAATCTCCAAAAGCAAGCAATACAGATTCTGTAAGATATTCCTTAAGATTGTTATTTTCCACAATACGGGTACGTAG
The DNA here is from genome assembly GCF_002878395.1 of Capsicum annuum. Lineage (NCBI taxonomy): Eukaryota > Viridiplantae > Streptophyta > Magnoliopsida > Solanales > Solanaceae > Capsicum > Capsicum annuum. The sequence continues at coordinate 46,110,433 of NC_061111.1, forward strand.
AATCTGTATAATAGAATAACAACTTCAACTCGAGTTCAAGTATGAACACTAACACAACGAAGTTGAACAAATACCCTCAACACAAGATCAAATTGATCTTTACAAGAGGTGTATTTTATATTTCAGAAATATAGATGAAACAGAAATTGTTAAGGCCAAGTCGTCTAAATTCACATACTTTTCTTAAGGAATAATTCCCTCACTGTACCTGAGATTATGGAATCTTCCTCCCAGGATAAAATGTCCTTCAATCTGACTATAGAGGTACCTTAAATAGGCAGATTCTTCGAACACACTCACGGTTTGATTGATCACACTTATAGTATTTTTAAGAAAAAGAAGAAGCTTGTGATTCTGAAATTTTCTCTCTCTTAACCTGTGGAAGAAAGCAGGTTATTTATAGTCACAACATGCCTCTTCTAAAGAGAGGCAATGGTTCAATCCAAAGGTAGCACCTTTGCTGTAAGTTTATATCTGTTCATGAAAGATTGCATCTTTTCCTGAACAGTCATCTTGTTTCATGAATAAGTGTGTCCTTTTGATGAATGGTTGCATCAGTTTGTTCAACCAGTACATTAGTTCAGAAACAATACAAAAGTTCTGAAGCAGCATTAGTTCAACCAGTGCCTGCACAATTTTGAAACACTTTTCACTGCACAGTTTCAAAACAATGTTCACTGCATAATTTTGAAACACTGTTTTGGAATATAAGGGGAGTCCAACAAAAAAAGATAGATCTCATCGATCAATCATTTGCCAAATCCAAATCCAAATCCAAATCCGAAGCCGAGCCGAGCGAGCGATGACGATGAAGGTGCGAGGCATCTCTATTTTCTTTCCTCACTTATCATGTGGAGTAAATTTTCATGAATATAAACACTACAAAGTTTCCTTCCCCGACCAATGTGGGAGAATTAGTGGACTTTCCACTTTGGGAGTATACCTTCTAAATTGGTATCTCTTTTTCTTCCACAATTTTTCTACATTTTTTCCATTCACACTTCGTTAATATACTATGAACCCAACTATCCCCCACATGAATGGGGAATGGATATTTTTTCATAAAACTTTTAAGGACAAGTATGTGATCATCAAGCAAAGACTGATTGCATCTGGATAAGTGGTTTCCCTTTGAACTTTCCGTAGTAAACATACATCGGATGCACTCGGTCAATCGGTAGATTTGATATCTTTAAACCATCGAGATTTAATGTACACCTAGACAACATATGTCACACAACCATCCTTTTACCGTTTATGGTTCTTATGGTTTTGTTCTTTTCACCCATGAACACGTCTCGGTTTTCATGAGAGCTTATAGAATAGGGCTTTACTAATATTCTTTTTGAAGCGGCTTCCACTTCGCCCACACATAGGTGATTTCTAAACATTCAATTCTATAGATTAAACTATTTGGTCAAATCTGCCAAATTTAGATAATCATTAAAAGATTTTTCACCTTAAGTCTTATCCTTGTTTACTATAAATTGTCTACATCATGAGAATGGGTTGGGCAATTGACAATGTTGAACCTGTTAGACAAAGCTTTGTTTGATCTCCTTGAACCTAGCTCTTGGGATCTCCAGTCTGCTAGGTAAAGTTACCGCCATGCTGACTTGTCCTAGGCCTTAAACCCATTCCCTTGGATGTCCTTTCTACTCCTTCTCTAGATGGTCCTTTTGTAAGTCGATCCGACACATTATTCTTTGACTTTACATAGTCTACAGTGATAATTCCACTAGAGAGAAGTTCTCTAATGATATTATGTCTTCATCTTATATGAAGAGATTTACCGTTATACATCATACTCTCTGCCCTAGCTATTGCTGCTTGGCTATCACAGTGTATACATACTGGTGCCACTGGCTTGGGCCAATAAAAAATATGTTCTAAGAAATTCCAGAGCTATTCTGCTTCTTCACCGGCTTTATCCAATGTGATAAATTTAGATTCCATTGTAGAGCGAGAGATACAAGTCTATTTGGATGATTTCCAAGAAACTGCTCGTCTACTGATAGTAAATACATATCCACTTGTGGTTTTTACTTTGGTTGATCCGGTGATCCAATTTGCATCACCATATCTTTCATGTACTGAAGGATATTTATTATAATGGAAAACATAATTTTGAGTGTACTTAAGATACCCCAAAATTTTTTTCATTGCCATCCAGTGAGTTTTGTTGGGATTACTCGTGTACCGACTTAATTTACTGATAGCGCATGCTATGTCTGGTCGTGTACAGTTCATTATATACATTAAACATCCCAATGCTCTTGCATACTTCAATTGCGAGTCACTCTCACCTTCATTCTTTTGAAGTGCAAAGCTCACATCCAATAGAGTCTTGGCAATACCGAATTCCATATACTTGAACTTGTTAAGTACCTTTTCGATATAATGAGACTGTGACAATGCCAAACCTTGTGGAGTTCGATGGATTCTTATACCTAAGATCACATCTGCAACTCCAAGGTCCTTCATATCAAACTTGCTCTCTAGCATTCGTTTTGTTACATTTATATCTGAAATGTCTCTATTGATGATCGACATATCATCCACATATAAACATACAATGACTTGGTGATTTGGAGTGTCTTTAATATAAACACATTTATCACATTCATTTATTTTGAATTTGTTTGCCAACATGGTTTGGTCAAACTTCGCATGCACTTGTTTTGGTGCTTGCTTTAGTCCATATAATGACTTGGTGAGTTTACACACCTTGTTTTTCTTTCCTGGAACTACAAAACCCTTAGGTTATTCTATGTAAATTTGTTCTTCCAAATCTCCATTTAGGAATGTGGTTTTCACATCCATTTGATGGATTTGAAGATTATATACCGCCGCTAAGGCAATTAATATTCGAATCGAGGTTATCCTTGTTACTGGCGAGTATTTATCAATGTAATCAAGGCCTTCCTTCTGTTTGATGTCTTTTACTACAAGTCTTGCCTTGTATTTGTCAATAGTATCATCCACCTTTATTTTTCTTTTGAAGATCCATTTAGAACCTAAAGGTTTATTTCTGGGAGGAAGGTCAATCAATTCCTATGTATGGTTGCTTAAGATTAAATCTATCTCACTATTTACTGCATCTTTCCAAAAGGATGAGTCTGACGAAGACATCACTTCTTAAAATATTTGAGGCTGATTTTCTAAGAGAAATGTTACAAAATCTGATCCAAACGAAGTTGACATTCTTTGACGTGTACTACATCTTGGATTTTGTTCATTATGTACATTCTCACTTGGTTCATCTCGAGGACATTTGGAACCTCCACTGTTCGTGTCTAATTTTATACGGGTAAATGTTTTTAAAGAATTCAGCATTGTCTGATTTAGTTACCGTATTTTCACTGATATCCTAATGTTTGGATTTATGAACCAAAAATAGACATGCTTTACTACTTTTAGCATATCCTATGAACACGCAGTCCACCGTTTTAGGTCCTATCTTAACCCTTTTAGGTATAGGAACTTGTACCTTTGCTAGACACCCCCACACTTTGAAATATTTCAAGTTAGGTTTCCTGCCTTTCCATTTTTCGTAAGATATTGATTGTGTCTTACTATGGGGAACTCTTTTGAGTATACGATTGGCCGTAAGGATAGCCTCCCACAATAAGTTTTGCGGTAAACCAGAACTTATAAGTAAGACATTCATTATTTCCTTCAAAGTTTGGTTTTTCCTTTCAGCAATTCCATTAGATTGGGGTGAATACGGGGCCGTAGTTTGATGAATTATTCCATTCTCTACATGTATTTGCACAAAGAGAGATTCATATTCTCCGCCCCTATTTTTTCTTATCATTTTGATCTTTTTGTCTAACTGATTTTCAACTTTAGTTTTATATTGCCTAAACGCATCTATTGCTTCATCCTTACTATTTAGCAAGTAAACATAACAATATCTAGTGCAAACGTCAATAAAAGTTATGAAATACTTTTTCCCACCATGAGATGGTGTTGACTTCATATCACAAATGTCAGTATATATTAAGTCTAAGGGATTGGAATTTCTTTCAACGGACTTATAAGGATGCTTTGCATACTTCGATTCCATAAATGTTTGACACTTAGATTTATTGCACTCAAAGTTTGGCAAAACTTCTAAGTTAATCAGTTTTCATAACATTTTGTAATTAACATGGCCTAAACGTTCATGCCATAAATCATAAGACTCAAGCAAATAAGACGAATTCAAACTTTTATTCATTTCAACAGTCATTACATTCATCTTATAAAGGCCCTCCATGAGATAGCCTTTTCCTACATACATTTCTCCTTTGCTAACTACGATTTTTTTAGAAACGGTTATACATTTGAATCCGTTCTTATCTAGGAGTGAAACAGAAATTAAGTTCCTACGTAACTCTGGAACATATAGCACATTGTTCAGTATCAAGACCTTGCAGGAAGTCATCTTTAAGCAATTTTTTCCTATTCCCTCCACCTTAGCAGTAGCGGAGTTGGCCAAGTAGAGAATTTCTTCTACTTGAGCCAGAGAAAATGATGAGAACAAATCTTTGTTTGCGCAAACATGGCGTGTGGCACCAGAATCCATCCACCATTTGCGTGGATTCCCCACCAAGTTACATTCCGTGAACATAGCACACAAATCATCATATTCTTTGTTGGACTCAATCATATTCGCTTGGTCCTTTTTCTTGCCTTTCTTCTTGGCTCGACAATCTGTGGACTTGTGGCCAATTTTACCATAATTGAAGCATTTTCCCTTGAATTTTTTCTTGGTTTGATTTCTTCCATGTTCATCTTTCTTTCTTTTGTTCGAGTTGTTTTGGCCATCTTCTACAATATGTGCTCCATTCATTGTAGAATTTCCCTTTGACCTTCTTTCGGCAGCTTTATTGTCCTCTTCAATATGAAGTCGGACCATAAGATCTTCAACAGTCATCTCCTTGCATTTATGCTTTAAGTAGTTTTTGAAGTCTTTCCACAAAGGTGGTAGCTTATCAACTATCACTGCTACTTGGAAAGCATCATTCACAATTAAACCTTCTGCTAGAAGATCATGTATGATAACTTACAACTCCTGTATTTGAGAGACAACAGATTTACTATCAGTCATTTTGAAGTCCAGGAACCGTGAAATAAGGAATTTCTTGATTCCCGTATCCTCCATTTTATATTTCCATTCAAGTGGCCCCCACAGTTCCTTTGATGTCTTGGTTCCACTATAGACATTGTAGAGGTCGTCGTGGAGACCACTCAAAATATAGTTCCTGCAAAGAAAATCCAAATGTTTCCAAGCTTCTACAATAATGAAGAGATATTTGTCCGAGGTTCCCTCGGGCACCTCGGGAGCGTCTTCGCTAGTGAACCGTTGTAGAAATAAAGTGGTGAGGTGAAAGAACATCTTTTGTTGCCACCGCTTGAAGTCAATGCCAGAAAATTTTTTGGGCTTCTCCGCCGGTGCCATCGTTGGCGGAGCATTTGTGCGACTTGATGTGGCAATATTATTTGCCCCCATAGACATTGTCGCATCCATCATTTGACTTTTAGTTGTCATTTTTCCTATCCCCACAAGACAGGAAAATTAGTATTTTTTTAGAATACTATTAATAAAGTTAAATAACTTTAAACTCTTCTTCTTCTTGTTTCTAGTTAACGATGAAGATTTTATTACTTTGAATCGTCGACCGAGTGAACCTTAACTTGTGATGAAGAATTTAAGTCTTCTAATCACTAGTTAAATTCAAGCGGAGTATAAAGCCTAAGCTTTAATCTCCAAAAACAAGCAATACAGATTCTGTATGTTATTCCTTAAGATTGTTATTTTCCACAATACGGGTATGTAGAATTTGTATTATAGAATAACAACTTCGACTCGAGTTCAAGTATGAAAAATAACACAATGAAGTTGAAAAAATACCCTTAACACAAGATCAAAATGATCTTTACAAGAGGTGTATTTTATATTTCAGAAATATATATGAAACAGAAATTGTTAAGGCCAAGTCATCTGAATTCACGGACTTTCCTTAAGGAATAATTCACCTCACTGTACCCGAGGTTACGGAGTCTTCCTCCCAGGATAAAATGGCCTTCAATCTGACTATAGCGGTACCTCAAATAGGCAAATTCTTTGAACACACTCACGGTTTTAATGATCACACTTAGAGTATTTTTAAGAAGAAGAAGAAACTTGTAATCCTTATTTTTTCTCTCTCTAAACCTATGGAAGAAAGAAGGTTATTTATAGCCACAACATGTCACTTCTGAAGAGAGGCAATGGTTTAACCCAAAGGTTGTACCTTTACTGTAAGTTTATGTCTGTTCATGAAAGATTGTATCTTTTCCTGAACAGTCATCTAGTTTCATGAATAAGTGTGTCCTTTTACTGAATGGTTGCATTAGTTTGTTCAACCAGTACATCAGTTCAAAAATAATACAATAGTTCTGGAGCAGCATTAGTTCAAACAGTGCCTTCACAGTTTTGAAACACTGTTCACTGCACAATTTTGAAACACTGTTTTGGAATATAAATAGAGTCCAACAGAAAATATTTACTGCATTTTACATATATTTAGATCAGATTTTTGTCAAATAAAATTAGTCCAAAAAGATAGATCTCATCGATCTATCATTTGCCAAATCCAAATCCAAATCCGAAGTCGAGCCAAGCGAGCGACAACGATGAAGGAGCGAGGCATCTCTATTTTATTGCCTCACTTATCATGTGGAGTAAGTTTTCATTAATATAAACACTACAAAGTTTCCTTCTCCCACCAATGTGGGAGAATTAGTGGACTTTCCACTTTAGGAGTATACCTTCTAAATTGTTATCTCCTTCCTTCCACAATTTTTCTCCATTTTTTCCATTCACACTTCATTCATATATGAACCCAACATGTTTATCAACAACAACAACATACCCAGATAATCCCCCAAGTGGGTTCTTAAGAGGGTAAAGTGTACGCAGACCTTACCCCTACTTTTTGCAGGTTGGGAGGCTATTTCAAATGGAGCCTCGGCAGCTACGTTTATCATAGAAGAAAAATATAGGTTAATCCAAGAAACCATTTATGTCACATGCAAATCATTGTGATAGGTTCAAAAGGGTGACAGTCAACATCTTGTATGGACAAATAAAAACAAATAATGAGTGCCTATCCACAAATCCACTGAACATAAGCTCCCATTTTATGAACATCACTTGTCAACCACCAGAAGAACATTGTAGCAACTGCTTGATGCTTACCAGCATCATCCAACAGAATCTATAACTTTTTATATCTTATATTAGCTCATTATTTTACGATTCAACGGCTTATGAAATTGTCTTGACTTATTTCTTAAATGATAAGGATGAAGACCAATTAAGAGCCATAAAAGTTAAAACTTCATAAAAAAGAAAAAATGAAGTACATGCTAATATGTTGTTAGTAAATTACGGAGCAAAATCAGTGTTTACCTTTTTCTGATACAACGAAAGAAGATGATTTTTCCACCGAAAGAATTACTCCTAGTCAATTTTATTTCTCTTGGAAACGGAATGTTAATTCAGAAATCGAAGAAGAAAGAAAAAAATCTTTTTATCCCCCTCTCTATGTGCGTATGTCTTCCCCTTTGAAAAGATGAAAAATGGGAGCATATGTAATGAATCTCTAGGTCCCTAATTCCCTGTGGGCCCCTTCTAGTTGTTATGATCTCTCTTCCTAGAATTTTCCTGAGTGTATCTTTTCTTTATGGCCAAGAAAAGGAGGGGGTCATGTGGGGTAGGGGTATGGGGTAGTGAGGTGTGAGTTGGTTGAGATAAAATTTGTTACCAAGAGAATAATTGGGGATTGGGTTTGTTAAGGGTTGTTAATTTTTGTATTTTTGTTGGGTATAATCATATGGGTGAGGGTATGTAGTAAGGTGAGATAAAAATGGAAAAAATTCAATTTTGAGAGGGACAAAATTAGGTGTCTACAGCATGCCCCCTTCGAATGTAAACACGAAGTGTTTTCAGACAAAGAAGTAGACAACGAGACAGAATTTTGTTCCGACCATTATTCAAAGAGAATTAAACAAAAGGAAGGAGTTAAACCGAGTTGGAGAGTCAAGTGAGGTCCCGTCGAGGTTCCGATCCGCCGCTCTGCCATTATATCAAAAATGAAAATTACAAGTTAAAACATAAATGCAATTACAAAATCCTAGCTGTGTAGCTTCTTTTGGACTATTGACTTGAGTTTCATCACCCTATTCTTCAGGTGGGCTCCTGACTTTACAATTTTTTTTTCAACTTGTTGACTACTTTCAGTTTCTTCACCCTGTTCTCCAGGTGGGCTCCTGACTTGATATTTTTCAATCTGTTGAGTTTCAATTTCTCTACCTTTATGTTTGACTTTCAACTTCTTCACCTTGTTTTTTGACTGTCAACTTCTTCACCATGCTGCTTGATTTTTCATTTATTCACCCTATTTTTTAGGCGGGCACCTAACAAATGAAAACTGAAAAGGAAGTGCATCTCCCAACAAATGCCACTTGAATTACCCAAGGAAATGTGTCTCCTTACAAATGTTTGAATTACCCAAACAAGGAAGTGCATCTCCTTACAAATATCGCTTGAATTACCAAACAAGGAAGTGCGTCTCCTTACCAATGTTGCTTGAATTACCCAGATAAGAAAGTGCATCTCCTTACAAATGTTGCTTGAATTCCCCAAATAAGAAAGTGCATCTCCTTACAAATGTTGCTTGAATTACCAAACAAGAAAGTGCATCTTCTCACAAATGCTGCTTGAATTACCGAAACAAAGAAGTGCATCTCCTTACCAATGCTGTTTGAATTACCTAAACAAGGAACTGCGTGTCCTTTGGAAGCGTGTCTCCTTATGATACCACTTGAATTACAAAACAAGGAAGTGCATCTCCTTACCAATGCCGCTTGATTTACCAAAACAAGGAAGTGTGTCTCCTAACAAATGTCTCTTGAATTTTCCAAACAAGAAAGTGTGTCCCCTTATAAATGTTGCTTGAATTACCCAAACAAGGAAGTGCGTCTCCTTACAAATATTTCTTGAATTAACTAAACAAGGAAGTGTGTCTCTTTACAAATGTTACTTGAATTACCCAAACAAAGAAGTGCATCTCCTTACAAATGTTGTTTGAATTGTCCAAACAAGGAAGTGCGTCTCCTTACAAATGTTGCTTGAATTACCAAACAATGAAATACGTCTCCTTACAAATGTTGTTTGAATTATACAAACAAGGAAATGCGTTTCCTTACCAATGTCACTTGAATTTTCCAAGGAAATTCGTCTCCTTGACAAGGAAGTGTGTCTCCTAGAGATCTTGAATTATGAGTTTTACCATGGTTTTGATTACCAAACTTGTGCAACAACATTGCCTCTTGAATTTGTAGAAGTGAGAAATTATGGTCTTTGATGTTTAGGCTCCGAAATCCTTGATCTAAATGTAACATGTGTTCCTAATTCATACAAAGAAAAGTTGTGAGTTTAAAAACATGGTGACTGGTTTGTGGCTTTAGATTTTGCGGCAATTGCTCTTGTCCTCGTCACATTTAACCTTGCTTTCGACCATTAGCATATGTCACTGACTTGCTGCATCATTGACCCAAACTCAGATTATTAAGAGTGACTCTGAAACAAAGATAGTATCTATGCTTTGCCGTGCTTCTTAGATAAACCATTTGAACCTTGGTATTTCCATGAGTTTCCAGACTTGTTAGTTTGACAAAAATTTCTGCATGTCTTATTTCTACTCACAATCATGTCTCTTTCATTTATTGACCTTTTGTCTTGCTTTGTGTAATTGAAGAAGCTGGTAGCCAATTTTGAAATCTTTTCTCACTTGTTTTGATATGGACTTGACTCAAAGACAAGAGAAAAATAATGATGACTTTTATTTGGACAACTGACTCAATAAAATAAAAATCAAAATAAAGATAAAGAGAAGAAAGAAAAGACAATGAATGTCTCCATTTGAAACAAAGAAACAAAAACTTTATCTAAAATGACAATCAACTCTAATGATTATGCCATGTATTTGGATTAAGCTGCCTGATCTTTTTATCCAAACTTTCTACCCATTGTTGTTGATTTAATGACCTTAAAATTGAGTTGCTTCCTTAGGTCAAATTCATTTAAGGCCCATTCGGGTAGTGGCGCCTTGAAGGGTTTTTGCCAACAAGCTTTTGTCATTTTCTTTTCCTTAGATCACCATTGCCTTATGGTGTCTGTAAGGGTTTTCCACTAATGAGACTCTCTTATCTTTATTTACCTTAATTCACAATCGTATTACGATGCCCGTGAGAGTTTTCACCAATAAGACTCTCATTTTTATCTCTCTCAACTTACCATCGTATTACGGAGCCTGTGAGAGTTTTCACTAATAAGACTCATTTTTATTTCTTTCCTGATTTCTTATGCTAAGAAAGACAAGTAGTTCCCAAAATGCATCATCACATTTATTGCATGCTTAGCCTTAGCATTCTCAGAGATTGATCTGAAGGTCTTTCTTTGGTTGTAACTTAGATTTTGGATAGGGTTGGAAAGAAAGGATGGTATGGGGCCCAAATGATACTAAAAGTGGGGTAGGACTTACAACTTTTGGAATCGACTCAAACAATAAGGATTAACTCATGCCCCAGTTTCTTTTGACTTTTGGGATCGACTCAAACAATGAGGATTAACTCATGCCCCAGTTTTTGATTGGGCAAGTCTACATTATTATTTGGTTGGATCAAGCCCTGAGTAGGGAAGCCTACGTATCTCACCCTCGAGAGAGGAGAATCAGGTCATGCGTAGTTCTGGAAGCTTGTTTTGCATGATTTAGACTTTTGATTTTTTTTCTTTTATTGACACTCTTTTCTCTTTGGATTTTTCTGACTCTATTTGTCTTGAACCTTTTTTTTTTTGTTTTTGGACATATTTTCTTTTTTTTTTCTTTTTTTTGACTCTATTGTTTTGCTCGACACTTTTCTTTTGAGCTTTGTTGACTCTATATTGATTCCAAAAGAGGGGTATGAAAGAAAATAGGACTAAAGCTCAAATGAGGTAAACAAAGGATGACACAATGTTTGAATAACAGAATGAAATGCCTTCGTCATATCAAACCTTGAAAATGTCTGTACAGATCATGCAATATAAAAGTGAAAGATGAAGATCATTTGTGACACTTTCACACTACTAACTTTAACTGTGTGCCACTACTTCTTCTGGGCTTGTCAAACATATAACTCCACTTGTGTTATAGATCCATCACATCGACTGACCCATGCTTTCGTGGAGCTGCTTTTTCTGTTCCTCAGAATCACACATCTGCTATTTGACCTAATTTATCTATGTTTTTCAATTGATGACCAAGTTATTCTTATGATTCTCAACATAATTGCCTTGATTTTCAAAGAAGGCTTGAACTTATCACCAAATGTCTCAGCACTCTACCTATTTTCTCAGATTCTTTTTCTAACTTGAGCCCTCTGATTCAAAGTTCATGCTCAAATTTGGATTTTAAGATCTAGCTGAAAGTTCTATCAGTATATCATATCACTAAAGCCAACATAAAAATGTACTATGTAAAGAAAACAAAAAAATGACTTAAAATGAGACAAAACGACAAGGGACATCACATTTCATTGAAAGAAAAGATAGAAGGTTTTAAACAAAGACGACAGAGAAATAAAACAATATAGATCCCGAACTACAACCCTGAAATAATTCGGATAACAAAAAATAAAATAAAACAAACTACCAGACCTCTTCCTTGTAGGGAGAGGGGTGTCTTCTCAATTGGTCAGCCTGACAACTAAGCCATTGGTTTGTATATCAGCATGACTAGAGCTTCCATCACTTTAACAAATAAGTATTGGATCTCTGTGCTTGACTCATTGCTTCCCACATATCATATCATGCATTACCGTGTATGGGTGAAGGATTCTGTGTGACCTTCGTAGTGTCAATGTTTTATAGTATGATCAAATTTTCTTGAATCAAACTTTCCATTTCTCTTTTCAAAGCACTACAACCTTCAACACTGTGACCTGAGGAGCTAGAGAATGAGTGGTGGATGTATTGAGATATAGCTGACGTGGCATGAATTTCGAGGCATGTTGTGGTGCGTCAATAAACAATAGGGAACTGATTTTTCAATTGTTATGGAAAACTCAAGATATTGGAAGTATCAATAGTGGGGAATGGAGTAGAAGGTTGCCCACTAGACCAAGCTCGATACATTTCCATCATTTGTTGTCTTAGTCTCAATTTTTGTTCCTTTAAACTCTTATTTTTGTGCCTCTTTGTTTGATCCATGAGGTCACTCTCCGTATCCTTGTTGAACATAGCTAAACCTTATTTAGATTTGGTGTGATGTGAAGGACCAGCTAGGATGCCACAAACCAACCACCTTAAACTAATTGAACAAGAGGCAACAAATATGTTAGAGTTCAACATTTTCTTCAAAACCCTTTTTTTTCTTTTAGAAAAGATCACCGAACCCAAGAAGGTCGTATACGTATCTCACCCCCAAAAGAGGAGAATCAGGCGTGCGTAGTTCATGAAGTCTTTCCAAAATGGCCAATTAATTTTTTTTCCTTTCTTTTTTTCTCTCGAAACTTTAAAAGGAAAAGAAATAACAAATTGTCAAAAGAATCGATTTTTTTTTGTATTTTTCAAGTTTAAACTCCCTATACAAAATGAAACCTATGATTACCAAAGAAAAATCTTTTTGGGTTTTTGATTTTGAATTTCATATGAAAATGAAACTTGAACCTATTACAGGAAAAATCTTTTTTGTAGTTTTCTTTTAAAGATGTATATGAAACACCTACTCTAATAAAGAGTGAAGAAAATCTCCTTTTTTTTTGAATTTTTCAAATAAGATGCCCGAGCCAACAACACTCTCTCGAGAGGAGAATCAGGGGTGCGTAGTTTGTCCAGATTGGACAATTAAGGATTATAAAACAAACAATACCTTGACTTGAGAGACACGAGTACTCGATGAAAATAAAATCTTTTTGGATTTTTAATTTGACACTTCATACAAAAATGACACCAACAACCATGAACGAAAAATCATTTTGATATTTTTGCTATGAAATATACAAAACTTCTACCATCTTTTTGATTTTTTCTTTTATAAAAAGCTCCTATTTGAAAAAAAATCTTTTTAAAAATTTTGAATTATGAATGCATGATAAAGGAACAAAAGGAAAATCTTTTTGAGAAAATAAGTGTGAAAGGTAAAAAATCTTTTTGAATTATTGAATTGTGAAGAAAAAAAATCAAAAACCATAAAGAACTCTAAAAACTTACGAAACTCTTTTTTTTCCGACTCACTATTCCTTTTCTCTTTTTTCAACACTTTCTTGTCTACACACTTTACTTCTAACACATGCTTTCCCCAAATCGGTCCATCAAATGACCACTTTACCCTCAAAGATGCAACATTTAGCACGTAGGGATGCTTCAGAGGTGAGTCTTCTACAAAGGACCAAGTGGGTCCCGCTAGGTTTCAATATGATGCAGATAAACATGACCTAAAGACTAACCTATGTTGAGTTTTACTAACAAGGCCGTTTGGGGGAGCATATGGTCGATAGTGGCTGCTTTGCTTTCTACCCACTCCATACATCCGACGGCTCCCCCTCCTAAAATAAGGGTGACTCAACTAGAGTTTGTGCGCACGACGTATACTCTAGGACTTGTTGCAGAAAGAATTAACTCGGGTTATGCACATGATGCCAGATATAAAGTGGTAGCACACAAGAGAAAAACTGTAAACACGTAGCACGTAAGCACTCAACAATGATAAAATAAACACAAACAATGTTTATACACTCATAATTTCAAACTAAGCCGATATAACTCTAAAAATAATCTTGAATTCTAAAAAGCATCCCCAGCAGAGTCGCCAGAGCTGTCACACCCCTTTTTTAACTCAAAAAGAAAATATGTTTTAAGTTTTGAAAGGGTTTTTATTATTAAAGTGACAAAAGATTGAAAATTTCTTTTGAAAAAGGATTATTTACATTTTTATTCAGAGTTGCCACTTGACATAATTCGGTGTGCCAAGTCACCTTTGAAAGATCCTTTTCAAAACAGTTTGACCCTAAAAACTGATCTACAAACATAGATTCCGGTTAAGAAATTCTGTTGACCGAGGGGAAGTTGTTAGGCACTCCTCGGTCTCGTGGTTCGACCACGGTCGCTTGGCGGAACATATCGGCTAATTTGACATTATGAATATATAAACCACAAAAAATCACACAAAACAATCAATCAAACAAACAAACAAAATAAATTCAAAATTATAGTGTCCAGTCCGATTATTACAATCCCGAAATAGAAAATGCAAAAATATAAACCTACTCTATTCGATGCCAATTCTAAACTATACTCCATTGCTTTCTCTACCTGATGTTCTGGGCCTTGATCGTGCGTCGTCTTCAAGTACAAGATACTTTGAGGCATTCCCCAGATAAATCAATACAAGTCCCTCGAAGCAAAATCCCTCAAGGCATTCCCCAGCCAAATGAATACATTTTTTTAGTGCGAGAAAATTACACTATTCAACAAAATGTCAAACATTTCGAAATTTTCAACATTCAACCAAAGACACCAATTCTAAGCATTTGCCTACCCAACCTATGTTTGCCTAAACGAATTGATGTATCATGATACTACCAAGTTCAATTAACGTTCATTTCAAGTTAAACATCCAATGAAATCAAACTAACCAAAAATCACCAATTATATCAAGTTTTCAATTCTCACCCCAAATCTATTTTTAACCACATGATTAAACCAATTTGACTATCAAATCACTTTCCAAAATCTGACACCTACCTCGAACACATACCCCAACGAAGATCAAAACATTCACTCATACCGATCATTCATATCCACAACAACAATTAACATTTTTTGCTCAATATATTCAAGACCATACCACAAAATCACGATATTAACCAACTTCGATTCATTAAAAAAGTAGAGTTAAGAGATGGACCTTTGAAGAACCAATTGCATTGATAATAAGGTTTAAGAAAGCCCAGACTATAGAATTACGAATAGAACCTCAACAGTGACGAACTCCAACTCCGATATCAAGGAATTTGAAACCCAAAAACTAGTCGAGACAAACAAAAAACCAACTTTCTACCCCAAAAACCGATGAACCCAAAGCCTAACTTCTACGATGGGATGCGAAAACAGATGTACCAAAAACCCCAATCAACCCGATGAAAAATCAAATCAGTGTCACCTGAGCTCCGATAAGACAATGGCAGAACACATGAACCAAAGATGAATTTAGGATCAACTGGTCCTAAATTCGTCGGACAACCACTGGTTCCGACGAAATTCATTGTTCCCAACTAGATTTGCCCACGATTGAAAGAAAACCAAGAGATTCCGGCAAAGTAGTCGCCAGAACAGTGACTAAACCCGCAAAAACTCATTTCCAGATAACCTTAACTCGAACCCCTTCTTTTCTCTATTTTTAAGCTCTCGACCTGGAATCTCTCTCTCTCTCATTAATCTCAATCAACTCTCTATTTTTTAGTGTGTGTGTGTGCGATTTAGTGTATATAAACGTGTATGTTGGTGGGAAAAAATGGAAGAGTGTTTGGGTATGTTGATGACTCCCATTTCCCCTGGAGAAGAAAGAAAAACATCTTTTTATCCCCCTCTCTATGTGCGTATGTCTTCCCCTTCGAAAAGATGAAAAATGGGAGCATATGTAATGAATCTCCCGGTCCCTAATTCCTTATGGGCCCCTTCTAGTTGTTGTGATCTCTCTTCCTGGATGTTTCCTGAGTGTATCTTTCCTTTATGGCCAAGAAAAGGAGGTGGTCTGTGGGGTAGGGGTATGGGGTAGTGAGGTGTGAGTTGGTTAAGATAAAATTTGTTACTAAGAGAATAATTGGGGATTGAGTTTGTTAAGGGTTGTTAATTTTTGTATATTTGTGGGGTATAATCACATGGGTGAGTGTATGTAGTAAGGTGAGCTAAAAATTGAAAAAATTCAATGTTGAGAGGGACAAAATTAGGTGTCTACATCCACCAATAGATTTCCAGCAAGTTGCGGTACATCTTGGTAGCACCTGGATGAATGGAATAACGCACACCATGCACTTCTGCCATAATCTATTGCCTTAAATCATCAACACATGTCACACACAATCTACTCTGGTACCTTAATACATTATCTCCCCTTGGGGAGAAAACCTCTACCTTCTGGTCTCTAACTGACCCATTCAATTTGACCAAACTAGAATCCTCATCTTACTTCTCTTTCACTTCAGAAACTAGAGAAGATTCTAAACTACTCTGAACCCAAACATTCCCTTCCATTGAATAAACCAATCTCACACCCAATCTAGCTAACGATGAACTTCTAAACTAACTTCTTTCTATCATTCTCCACATGGGAAACACTACCCATAGACAATCTATTAAGGGCGTCAACCACTACATTGGCCTTGATCAAATGATACAATATACTCATATCATTATCTTTCAATAATTCTAACCACATTCTTTGACGAAGATTTAACTCTCTCTGACTAAACACATACTGCAAGATTTTATGGTCCGTGAACACATAAATATGTACCTTATAAAGATAATGTCTCCAGATTTTCAAAGCAAACACAACAACAACTAACTCAAGATCATGGGTAGGTTAATTCTTTTCTGAGGCCTAAGCTGTCTAGAGGCATAGACTATGAACTGACCTTTCTCCATTAAAACATAACCTAGAATGACTCTAGAAGCATCACAATACACTACAAAACCATCTGTACCATCAGGTAATGCTAAAATTGGGGATAAAGTGAGTCGAGTCTTCAGCTCCTGAAAACTCTTCTTCCAGGAATCTGACCACTAAAACATAACTTTCTTCTGGGTCAATGTAGACATGGGAGATGTAATAGATGAGAAACCCTCCACAAAACGTCTGTAATAGCCAGCTAAACCCAAGAAACTCCTAATGTCTGACAGAGAAATAGGTCTAGGCTAGTTTCTTATTGCTTTTGTCCTTTGGGGATCAACTCGAATACCCTCACTAGAAATACTATGACCAAGGAAAGCTATTGACCTTAGCAAAATTCACATTTGTTAAATTTGGCAAACAACTGGTGATCTCTAAGAGTTTGCAATACAATTCTAAGGTGGTCTTCATAATCATCCTCACTATGAGAGTAGACAAGAATACCATCTATAAAGACAATGACAAACGTATCTAAATACTGTTTGAATACTTTGTTCATCAAGTCCATGAAAGCTGCTGGGACATTTGTTAGCTTGAAGGACATGACTAGAAACTCAAAATGACCATAATGGGCTCTGAAGGCTATTTTTGGAATATCATATTCCCTTACTCTAAGATGATAATATCCGGATCTAAGGTCTATCTTGGAGACATAACGGGAACCTTGGAGTTGATCAAAAAAGTTATCAATTCTACGAAGGGCATATTTATTTTTGACGGTGACTTTATTTAGCTGACGATAGTTAATGCACATTCACAAAGAACCATCCTTCTTTCGCACGAATAGGATAGGAGTGCCCCATGGAGAAACACTAGGCCTTATGAAACCTTTATCTAAGAGATATTTAAGCTGCTCTTTCAACTCTTTGAGCTAGACTGGATCCATATGATAAAGAGGAATAGAGATAGGCTGAGTATCTGGAAGAAGGTCAATACCAAATTTTAGTTCCCTATTGGGAGTTACCCCTGGAAAATCTTCAGGAAAGACATCAGGAATCTCATTGACTACACTGACTGACTGAATTGTTGGAGTCTTAGATTTAGTGTCTTTGACTTGAAATAGATGATAGATGCACCCTTTGAAAATTAAATTTCTGGCTTTAAGATAGGATCTAAAATGACTTTTGGGAGACACTGAATTTTCTTCCCACTCAAAGAGTGGCTCTAGAAAACAAAGCTTCACCACTTGGGTGCGACAAGAATGGAGCTGATCTATACCAAGAATAAGGTCAAAGTTAACCATATCTAGATCTATTAGATCTGTTAACATGATTTTATCAAAGATAGTGATAGGACACTTCCTATAGATCTATTTGGCAACAAATGACTCACCCACTGGGCAGAAACTAAGAAGGGCTCAAGGAACTTTTTTGGACCTATTTCAAAATTGACTGCAACTAATGGGGTAACATAAGAGAAACTTGACCTGGGTTCTAACAATACATGTACATCAAGATAAAAGGCACGAAGCATACCAGTAACAACATCTGGTAAATCCTCCTACTCCTGACGGGATGGTAAAGCATAAAACTAATTCTGGTGCTAACTACCACCAGTACTGGATGATGCGCCTTGAGAAGGAACTGGGCGACCTAGAGGAGCTAGTGCACTAAGACCTTGAGTCTGGGAATGAATATATCTGTTTCCCTACTTAGCATACGGGCACTCTCTGATTCCATGACCTAACTTACGATAACCATCACAAACTTTTTGTGCCAACATACACTCACCAGGATGATTCTTACCACACTTAGCACCCAGAGGATAACTGGGACTTCCACTCACACTATTTTGAGATCTAGACATAGAAGACTTACCCCACTGCTTCTACCTAGCTCTAGGAGTGGGAGAACTAGCTAAAGATAGTGTTCTCATAGATGAACAATTCTAAAAATACGAACGATTTCCCCCTTAAGACTAGTCTAGCCATACTCAAACTGACCAGTTCTAGTTTTTTTATTCCTTCTTTCTCTTTCTTTGAACTTCTCTACCTCAATCTGTTGAGCATAGATTATCAATCTAGCAAGATCCATATATCCAATAAGCATGGCAGTCCTATACTCCTTAACTACCAAACCATATACTCCAATAACAAACTTACTGATACTTACCCTAACATCAACCATCGTATCAGGGGTATACTTAGACAATTGATTGAACTAAAGACAGTACTCCTTCATTATCATTGAGCCCTACCTCAGGTTAACAAACTTCTCTATCTTAGCCTCTCTTATTTCAAGCAGAAAGAACTTGTCTAAAAATACATCTCAGAATACCTGCCAACTTATGGGAGCTGCATTCTCACCTCTACCATTCTTTCACATAACCACCCAATCATACGCTACATTCTTCAATCTATAGGATGCTAACTCTATACTCTCCTCTACAGAAACATGCATAGTCTGGGTGATCTTCTTCACCTTATCTAAATAAAGTTATGGGTCCTCACCTGCTTTTAACCTAAAGAACTCTGGCAGACTCATTCTCATGAATTTTTGAATTCTGATTGCTGTTAAATCACCATTCTGCTAAAGTGGGACTACAACCTAATAGTTTTCTTGAACATTAGTAGTCATTGCCTGGGCCAATGCAGAAAAGGCAACCCAAAACTTATCATGGGATACGTTCCCATTTAGAGAATCGGTGGGCTAGGGTGGCTGGTTACTATTTCTATGGGCATTAGCTTGGTGAGGAGGTCTATTCAACTGTCATATAATAGCATGAGTTAAAAGCAGATAGAGATACTGTAAGCATGATAGATCATGAAAGAAAAGGATGATTTCCTAAGGACATCCCATAGACTCTTGCTCATAAATATGGTGTGCTTCACACCCATGATCAAGAATTTATGTAACGCGACTTGTTAGACTCCCTAGAACTCTTATAAATATTAGGCTCTGATACCAAGTTTGTAATACCCCAAAAATAGGTCCCTGAGATGTCACAAAGTGCTCAAGACTATGAGTAGCCTTAAGCTAACCCTATCTACCTTCTACTAGGTCTGAATCTTATTATAAAGGAAGCGTAGACATAAAAGTCATACTATATGCAAGAAAATGACTGAATATAGTATCTAAAAATAATATTCAAAACCTCAATACTGAATAATCTGGATCAAAACTAGTAGTCTAACAAGCACCTACTACTAATATCTAGAGAGTCACTAGGACCAACCCCCAGCTGACTCGAATTGTCTGAAAACACTGAATCATCTAAACTGATAAGATAAAAATTTGAATAACTATGTCCCCGATCTATGAGGACTCACCAACTGTTGGGATATATATGGAGATGCTCGAAATCACTCTCACTGCTGAAACTGAGCACCTAAACCTACATTATGAGATAATATAGCACGTAGACATATATGTGGATCAGTACTTTAAGGATGTACTGAGTATATGGGGGTGAATGCATAAGTAAAACATTATCTCATTATTTATATCAATTTGTAAAAGAATGCATGCTAAATATAATTGACTTACATAAGCTGGAATATTTGAAAGTAGAAAATCATAATTCATGTGTACTAAATCATACTTTATAAATCTAGTGAGTCATACCATTTAGTTCTAAAAGTTGTACTAGTGATCTTTCTATAAATCATGCTGCCTAAGTGTAGAAAGGATTCACTTTTATATATGAAATCTGAAAGATGAAGTCTGTAGCGAATATATTTCTGTAAAGCATAATCTGAATAAAATTGAGAGCCTTTACAATTGGTTTTCTAAAAGCTTTTCTTTATTTGTAGGGAATTCTCTTAAAAACTGTTCTGGAAGGGAGGTTCTTCTAACCGACATAAATCATGTAAGCTAACATGGAGTCCAAAATCTTGTTCCCCTACGGGGAAATCCTCACGATGGGAAGAGGTGTCATACTCTTTCCAAGGAGTATAACCTAATCTAAATGATCACATCTATAACTGTCATCCATATACAAAATGGAAATAATCTGATAATTTGTACCTACATTGGCTACGTAGTTTTGTAGAAGTTAGGGCATGCTAATCCCACACTTCCCACTCGATGTTAAATACTACTCACGCTTATTTTATTGGAAATTCACTTTAAAAAGCTAACATAAGGTTATTACGAAACTAATTATGCATTTATCTGATTCAATCTGTGAATAAAACTATTCTGATTTTTGAAATCTGTAATAAATCTATAATATGGATTCTAAAACTTATCTGAAGATTGAAAAATAAAAACTTTATTTAAAATCTAAATATAATCTGATTATAGAATGCTTAAAGCATAATCTTTCTTGAAACCGTAACATATACTCTTGGGCTTTATAACCCATGCATCAAGTTCATGTCAAAACATCACCATGTTCATGCTTGATATTGAGAGTAATGATAATTCAATTCAAAATCTGAAATTTACTTCAATAGGCACGAAAAATATAGAAATAGACATGCAATTCAACTTCATAAACACTTGAAATCTCATAATCCTGAAAATAGCAGTAATGGGTATAAATCCTAATTCAAAACTCATGTATAATTATTCAAAATTATATAAATTTAAAATAAAATCTTGATTTTGGGCACAAGGATGAAAGAAGTATCCTTGTTCATAAACCCGACATACCTTAATTGATGAAATCTCTAAGAAAGCTTGAACTTGAATCTCTATTTGTGCTTTTGGAGATGAACTCTTGATTATCTTAATTTGGGAATTCTCAATTTTGAGTGGTCTTGGAGAGACAACGGAGGAAATTTAATTTCTTAGAGAGTAAGCTTTTGAGCTCTAGGATTTTGCTTTGAGAGAGAATGGATGAAAATAAGCATAAAGTGCTTAGGATATTCTTAATTCCTTAGTTTGGATGAATTGGGAGCTTGAGAATTGACCAATGAGACCCTTTTAAAATTTAATCAGAACTGGAAACAAGAGAAATTTTTTGAATTTGCATGCCACCGTGATGCGCCACAATCGCGGTAGCTCACCGAAATTCGACAACTGGGAATTGGACATTCTACGCGATGCGGAGCTATCACGGTGCACTACTGAAATGCCATTTTGGCCATCACCACGATGCGCCACTATCACGGTGATCCACTATAAATTGACAATTATGAAATAAGGCTTCACCGTAATGTGGGCTTATCGCGGAGGTCTGATGGAATCAGAAAATTGCAATTTTACAATTCACCGTGGGGCGATGCTTCTCTAGTTGGGATACTTCTTTACTAAAAATGCCATAACTTTTCAACCGAGTATCAGATTTGGGAGAAATTAGTATCGATGGGAAGATTATTCAATTATCTACATAATGAAGGGTCTAAATCTAGAAAATTCTACATATAGTAAAATTTATTCATTTTTGAAGCTAACCTTGGACATTCTAGGAGCGAAATTAAGCTAGAAAAAGTGTGGGGTATTACATGTCTTTTTTTTATCTTTTTCAGTCTTTGGACACATGTCAAGGCTTAAAGTTTAACCTCTTGCTATAGGAGTATCCATGGATTTGCAACTATTCATTCAAAAACGTTTGAAAATTTTCATTATGTATGTTTCTTGAGATAGACTCAAAATTTTCTTAGAACAATCTCTTTGGACTTTAACACCCAATATATAGTTTGCTTCACCCATTTTTTCATGTCAAATGACTTTGAAAGCTATAACTTAACAATTTTTACATACTCCAAAATATTGCCAGCTAATAAAATATCATCCACGTAGAGCGAAAGAATAAAAAACATTTCATTGGAATTTTTCACATAGATGCAATCGTCTTCATCGATTATGGTGAAATCAAATGAAATCACTTCCTTATGAAATCTCAGATACCACTATCTTAAAGACTACTTAAGGCCATATATTGATCTATTTAATTTACAAACCTTCTTTTCTTGACCTTTAACAACAAAACCTACAGGTTATTCCATGTATATTTCCTCATTTAGTTCTCCATTGACAAAAACGATCTTCACGTCCATTTGGTGTAATTATAAATCTAAACGTGCAATTATAGCCAAAAGTAAGCAAATTGAGGTAAATTTTACTACTGGTGAAAAGGTTTCCTCATAATCTATTTCAGCTTCTTGAGTAAAAACTTTTGCCACCAACCGTGCTTTATGACTTTCTATTAACCCATCTGATTTGCATTTAACTTTGAGAATCCATTTATTCTCAATGGCTTTATGGAAAGAAGTAAGGTCAACTAGATCCCAGACTTTATTGGTTTTCATGGACTCTAATTCTTCTTTTATTGCTTTTGTCCATTCATCTTTTTCACGACTTGATAAAGCCTCAGTCATGGAATTAGGTTCATCCAATTCTGTGGAAGGTACTAGGAAGATATAATCCTCAGTGTCATAAGATAGTTTAGGTACACCTTTTCTTGTACTCTTACATAATGGAAGTTCAAATTCCTCAATAGGATTTTGGGATTCACAACTCCTACTTGGACCAAGAATCATTTCTTATTCTATTGAATTATCAAGCATATCCGACGACATTATTTGATCATCTGAATTCAATATTTTGTAAAAAGGCTTATTTTTCTTTATTTCAGCTTTTTTTGAAAAATCATTTTCCAGGAATATGACATCTCGTGATTCAATTTCAATAGTACTTTTATCTTCTAATTCACCAGTGAACACATATCCTTTGGAGTGTTCTGAGTATCTTATAAAGATACATTTCTTTCCTTTTGGACTTAGTTTTACAAACTTACCAAAATGGTCTTTAATATATACAGCATAACCCCAAGGTTGTAGATAATTAAAGCTTGATTTATTACCAGTCCATAGTTTATAAGGATTAGAAGATACTGATTGGAAGGTACTTTGTTCAATATGTAAGCCGTAGTTAATAATGCATCTCCCCAAAAAGAGATTGGTAAATTTGCCTGCGCTATCTTAGACCTTATCATATCCAATAATGTTCTATTCCTTCTTTCGACTACACCATTTTGTTGAGGTGTATAAGGAGTAGTTAATTGTCTGATAATACATTTTTTAATACAAGGTTCTTCAAACTATTTTTACAAATATTCACGACCTCTATTGGTTCTTAATTCCTTTATACTTTTGTCAAATTGATTCTCAACTTCGTTCATATATATTTTGAACCATTCAAGTGCTTCGGATTTATGAGATATCAAATAAACATAACCAACTCGCGTGAAATTATTAATAAATGTAATGAAATATGAAGCACCAGTCCTTGCCCTCATATTCATTCGACCACATATATCAGAATGGATTAACTGCAATGGGAATTCAGCTCTTTTATCCTTCCCAAAGGGTTTAAGTGTAAGCTTTTCGGCAAGACAATTTTGACAAGTTGGCATTGCAATCTTGGAGAAAGAACCTAGATGTCATCATTCGGTCGTGCCCCCTGTGACCTAATCTAGCATGCCATGTAAGTATATCAACATCATTATTACTAGAATAACATGACATTACACAACGGTCAACATAATAGTCATAAGTTAAAGGATTACAATCTAAATCTATAAAGAGATTATAATGATGTCACGAATAATAAACAAATGAAAACCAACATCTAAAAAAACAGACACAGACACTAAGTTTCGTCAAATTTCTGAAGCACATAGGACGTCATGCAACATTAAAGATCAGCCTCCACTCAAATCTACTTTGCAAGTGCCAATTCCTTTGACTTACAGTCTTGCATTATTTCCTATATAGATCCACCTTGATCCAGGTGAAACTCGACGAAACTCCATAAATTCTTCTCGATCTCGACTCACATGGTCTGTGGCTCCTGAGTCTACAATCCACATAGGATAAGATTCAGTTTATAAAGCAGTGCTAGAAACCTATGTAGCACTTAGAGTTACATTTAGAAATGCTACATTTTTTTACTCAGGACATTCATAAGCAAAATTCCCCAGAACTTGGCAATTATAGCACTTCATCTTGCTCTTGTCTTTCTTCTTGAAAAACCTTTTTCCCTTCTTGGAATTTGGCTTATTCTTTTTCTTAGAGGGTCTTTCTTTGGTCTCTTTACCTTTTCTGTGCTTTTTCCACTTCTTCTTATTCTTGAATCCTGAAGAGTTCTTACCACTTGATTTTCCATAAAGGCATTAGAAGTAGCTTTAGCAGTGCCAAGCCACTCAACTTCAAGTTCAACATGACGGGCAACATCAGAAAAAGTTTTGATGCTATCATTATGGGTTAAGTTGACCTTCAAATGTTCCCAACTGTTGGGAAGTGATCAGATCACTGCTTGAACCTTCTACTCATCCGAAAGAACATGACCAACATTTTTGAGTTAAGCTATCATACTCGACATCACCCTAAGGTGTTGTTTGATGTTCTGATCATGACACTTCTTATAAGTGTCAAACTTGATAGTCAGCTATCTGAGGTAGGTGACATAAGTACCCTGATATGTTCCTCGTAAATGTGCCCAGATGGCATTGTCAGTAAGAAATTTCTCACATTCATGTATGAGGTCATCAACCACCAAACTTACAATGATTCCACATTCAATGGAATTAATCTTTTTCCAAGCCTTATAAGCTTCAAGGTCTCTTCTGTGTTATGCAGTGTTACCCTTTTCTGGTAGACATATGATATGTTAATACCTTCAAGAGCATTTTTCTGTTCTAGCACATACCACATTTTAAAACTCCAAATGTCATAATTTTCACCATTAAGTTTTTCTCCTTTGTTTAAGTCAGAAATTATGCTTTTCTATGCTATGTCTATTATTTAGGGATAATCACACAAGTATTTTATCAATTATACATAAAAGTTACACATTCAAGCAAATTATTTCACATAAAGGTTTCATGTTCAGTGTATAATCGAAAGGATACTTAAGAATCCAATCATCTTTTAAGAACTAAACATTTGACAAAAAATAGAAATTAATTTATTAATGTGTATTAGAATGGTAGATTTTAATTAAGTCGTTTTAAACACAAATAAATGAATGAATTCACATAAACTGATATAAACAACTCAACATATATATATATATATATATAATGTATATATATATATATAAAGTTAATAAATAACTTACAAATCAATCTAAAGATAAAAGTCATTCCAAAAATATTCTAGACGACTTATATACACCCAAAAAGGCTTTCTAGGATAAATCTCGTGGTAAACATCAATTAATCTCTTGCCCCAAGGATCACGGAGAGAATTTGCTAAAATTGTTAATGCTTCCCAATCTGAGATTTCTCTATAGTTTTCTAGTTTTACACGTTTTAATTCTAACAAATGTATAAAACTAGCAACTAAAATACTAGGTGACATCTTAAAAGACTTGAACTCTTTTAGTTTCTTCACTCATTCCCTTCGTATAGCCCTTTCATTCCGTAAAAGGTTTTTTGTCGCCTCGGGGACACCATTTCGTATGATCTCATGACCTCAAAAACATATTCTCTGACTGTGTGCTCTTCCACTTTGTCTCCTTGCTCGACATCCAAAACTTCCTCTTGGAGTGATTCGATTTTGTCCCTGTTCAGCCATTTCTGAAATAGGAACCAAGAAACAATAAGAATGAATTAACCAATCAATGTGACACTTATGTCACAATTATTGTAGAAGACAAAATATTTTTACGAATAATTAAGAATTAATTTAGACAAGGGTTATATCAAGTCTAATTTATACACTATACAATTTCTCATTATACAGTGACTATACTAGTGGAAAAACATCACACCTTTTATTAAAGAAATTATAAAGTCTTTTTTAATTTTAATTTAAAAAAAAGGTGAAAGACTATTGAGCAACAATACCCTTTTCATATACCTTACTTATAAAGCACTATACAACAACCAACAAAAAATAAGTAAAGGACCAATTTTCACGCAAACAGTCTTTAAGATTTTCGACAAATTTTTTGTCGGAATCATCCGTTCCTTGCCGGATTCAGCCATCCCCAAAACTCGAAATCCACTTCGATCCACTGGATCCACCCACCAATGCAAAAACCATCCTCGAAAATAGTCTAAATACCATAATCAGTGACCAATAGCCGCCGTCTCCATTTTTCCAGTGTAGCCCGCCTCAGCACCACCCATCGCCGGCAAAACGATTAACTCTTTCTGGGATTCTTAAAAAATAATTCACCGATGCATCTTACAAGATCTTGGTAGAATTTCTGATTGAATCAATGACACATCTTATAGGAGTAGTGACGCGTTTGATCGGATTAGCAGTGTCTGACCGGACTAGCGGTGTGTCTGACCAGAGACCGACGACGTATTTGACCGAAAACTAAATTTTTTAGGTATTGTTAATTTACAATATTTTGAAGAGTTTTTGCACACTTAACTAGAGAAATAACTTTAAAAACATGGCAATTAAACCTAGGCACTAATGCTATTGTTAGTAAATTACGGAGCAAAATCAGTGTTTACCTTTTTCTGATGCAGCGGAAGAAGATGATTTTGCCACCGAAAGAATTGGTCCAAGTCGATTTCATTCCTCTTGGAAATGAAATGTTAATTCACAAACTAAATGCCCTTTAATTTGAGTGTTGTTGTTTTCTATTTTTGTCACTGGTCTTTCTATCTTTGGAAGGAAGAGATATGGGGAAGTGGAATAGTAACTGTTCCTCCAAGTTTTTCAAATTCTTCCATATCTTTTCTTTTCCCTCTTATTTCTGAGATAATCCAAAAACAAAATTCCGTGTTGGGTCGGGTCGGTCCACATGGGCAACCCATGACCCGTAATCCAACAAATGCCCATGACACAACTTGGGGAATTACTAACCTCCCTTTCTTCTTCGCCATCGTCATCCAACATGTCATCTTCTACAGTGACAACAGGACTTGACAATGTAGCTCCTTTAGTTGATCGCCCACGACTCTCTATGTCATCTCAAGTAGTTTCGACTTGGCAACTCTTTGACGTTTGAAACGAATAATCTAAAATAACATAATGTTCTTAGCAACAATCTCAGCAAAAATTAAAGGAATTAAAGCTTGAGAGTTATATAATTCCAAGCCTTAAAAATAATAGTCGGTACACATCGACAAAACCATGAAGTCCATCCTACCTTCTTAGCTCTACGATCTACAGAAGAACTAAATCCACCTTGTGTAGATGTCTCTATCTTGTCTCCAGGAACGAGTTCCATTGTCTCCCAAAATGAAGTGAATTCCTAGATATATTGACCAATAAAAATGAGAAGTTACCAATAAATAGTAACAGGTTTTGTTTATCCCTCTTGGAACACCATCGATTACATAGCTTAAACCCGTAATAGTCTTTACCTTTAGCTTAGTTTGTGAAGCCTTAAGTACTCTTGACGACTATTGTACTTAGCTTGATATTCCATAAATATCGATAACCAAATGATATTAATACGTCATATCAAATATGAACATGAATATCATAATTTTGAAATCTTACTCTTGACTATAGTACCGAATACCAAATTACCATATTTACTCATTCATTTTGGTAATTTAATTTTCAATATTGTATGCCTAGACCTAACGGGTAGGGTAAAACATTAAAAATACACCAAAAATAAAAAATTAATATGAGGATTTTACATGTAATTATGTAAAATATATAGGAAATTTCACCATATTGATTGCTAAATAAATAAAAAAATATTTGATTACAAATTTAAAATCAAATAATTGTATTTTTGATATTTTTTATTTATTTATTTTTATTCGAAGATTAGTCCTAACATTTATGTGAAGTCTTTTTTTTAATCTTTTTTGAGTGTGGCCTTTTTCACAATTAATGTTTAGATATTGAGAACGAGCCTCTCTTGACCTTAGTGGTAGATTAAATACTTTAAATTTTTCGCTGAGTCAAGGGTTCAAAATCCGTATCAATGAAAATTAGTCCAGATATAAGGTATTCTGAAATACCCTTTTCTTACATTCATTTAATCCTTCGCATCACTAGATTATTTGAATTACACTATAAATTATAAAAAAATGTTTCACTAAATAATTAAAACAGAAGAATAAAAGAAATACGACGATCAATTAAGTTGACCTAATCTTTTCTATGCTATATTATACCTTGTACTAATCTAATGTATGAAAAACCATGCACTATCAATTACATTACTCATTATAATTCATATTTCATGATCAAATTTTGCACAAGATAAGTTCATCGAAGAAGCTTAATTTAATAATAAAATTTCCTCTGTTATTTTTATTTGTTGGTCTACCATTTCATATTTTATGGCTCTATGTATGATTTGATAACCTTCAAATCTCCGTCTTCGGGTCAAATCGAATTTTAAGTGAAAGAAATCCTATGATATTACATGCAAAGTTTTGAATTTTTAAATATTGACAAGTGAATAAATATACTTCCGAAAGATAAATAGACCAAATTTCTCTATATAAGTGTCATGACCCAAATCAGGGCTTGGCTGTGACAGGTATCTCAAGTCCCACATGGACCGAAGACCACCCTCTTTACCTAACCTAATAAGCACAACAACCTCAAGTGTCAGATGTATTCCAAACATATAACAAGATAGTGTAAAGTAGGGCTAATATTAATTCATGAAATGTCTATACCATTCACCGGTAATCGGACAACCGTCCTTCTCCGAAATAATGTAATACCCCATATTATTCTTATCTCAATTCAACTCGTAGTTGCATGCATAAGAGGCTTAATACTGAAAATTTCATTAAGTGTTGGGGACTTAGTCATTTTTAGGGCCTCTTAACTTCAAGGATTTTTACATTGGTCTTCCCAACCTTGATACGTTGGTTTTTTAGTTAATTCATGTTCAGGGGTGTAAGGTACATGTCTCGGAGAAGTTTTGGATTTTTTGGGTGAGGATTGGATCATGTTTAGATGATGATTCCAGCAGCTCATTGCGATAGGGTCGTGTCGAGGTAATCCTGTAAACCGTATTTCAGTGACAAATTTAATTATATGAGGGGCAATCGTGTCATTCCCTCTCAATTCAATTCATCAATTCACGAATTATAATGTTATCTAGGGTATTATTTGCCCATCTTCTTCAATTCTCCTCTCAAAGAAACCCTATTCACCTCCCAAGAACATCAATTTCCATTACTTTCTCTCCAAGAAAACCAAGAATTCATGTTTCCAAATCCAAGAACCTTCAAGAAAGCATCAAGATTGGTGTTTCTCTTTCAAACTTAAGGGTTTAAGGTATGTGTGATGTGCATCCATGGGTCCTTTTCACCAATGGAGTCCAAGAATTCCTTTTTATTCTTAAATTATGAGTTTTTACATGTTCAAGTTGATTATCTCCATGAAGCTATTATCGATTTTGATTTGGAGTTATGTTTATAAGTGTTTTCGATGGGATGAGCCATTACATGTTTTGAATGTTGAAATATTCATATGGAAATCTCTAATTCATGGTTTTAGTATTGTAGTCATGTTATCCCTGCATGCGTTACCCATTACCATGCTTAAATTCATGACTCTCATGTGTTTGATGAAATATCTAAATCTTGGGTTTTGAGCAATGATCCTCTGCTATGGATTTTAATGCTTTATATGTCATCATTGTTAGTTTCATTTAGTGCTGGTGGGTTATGAATACCCGATACCTAGTTGTTTATATAATTTTAGTATCTTCAGAATGATTTCAGTTAAATCATGAGCATTGTCATTCAGTTAGTTGTTTGCTCAGTTAAGCTTAGTTCAGTCCATTAAACAGTGTCATTCAGTTGAGAGTCGAGAGTAGGATTCAGCACCGAGTGAACCTAGGGATAGGGGCATTCCTGCCAGTTTAGGGTTTGATCCTTAGTAGTAATCCCTGAGTTACAGAACTACGTAGCTAGTGTAGGTTTGAGATGTCTTCCTGCTAGTTTAAGGTTGACACTTATCACATGAGTTTCCTGCCATTATAGGGTGACTCCTTAGTCCTTCGAGACATTAGTTTGTTGATCCATACAACCAGTGTTAGTAACCATGATACGGTACTGACACCCTTCTAACTGGGGTTACAGGTTGGACCCCGATTAGCTTAGAGTTAGATGATACCTTAGCTTCTAGAATGTCAAGGTTTAGCTTCAAAAAAATGAATAACCTTTGATACATATGGAATTTCTAGTTCTAGACCCTCCAGTGTGTAGAAAATTGAATTAGCTTTCCAACGATACCAATTTCTCCTAAATTTAATACTCGGTTGAGAAGTTATGGCATTTTTAGTAAAACAGTGTGCCATTTACGCAAGCACCGCATCGTGGAGAAGACAAAATTGGAAATTGTACGATTCCAGTAGACCATCGCGATTGTGTCACATCGCGTTAAAGTCCCAGGTACCAGTCGTCCTTTTTAGTGGCTCACCGCGATGGTGGCACGTCATATTAATGGCCAAAATGGGACTCGTCCCTTATCCAGTAGCCCAACTCAATTGGCCCGCATTGCGATGGTGCTCAATTTCCTAGTTGCCCCTTTTCCAGTGAGCCACCGCGATGCGTTGTGGTGGCATGTAAAAATGAGATTTTTTCCCTTATTCTAGTTTCGATTAAAAATTTAAAAGGGCCAATTAGGTCAATCCTCAAGCCCCCAATTCGTCAAAAACAAAGAATTAAACTCATTCTTAAGAACTTTATGCATATTTTCATCAATTCTCTCTAAATGAAAACCCTAGAGCTCAAAACTTAAGCTCCAAGAAATCCAATTTCCTCCATTATTTCTCCAAGAAAACTCAAAATTGAGGGTTCCCAAATCAAGATACTTAAGAGTTCATCTTTAAGAGCATATATAGAGATTCAACTTCAAGCTTCCTTAGAAATTTCATCAATTAAGGAATGTGGGGTTTATGGACAAGGTTCCTCTTTCATCCTTGTATCCAAAACTAGCTTTTAACTACAAATTTACATGATTTTGTATGAATATACATGAGATTTAAATTAGGATTCTTACCCATTATGGTTAATTGCAAGATTTTGAGTTTTTGAGACATTTTGATGTTGAATTGCATGTCTATTTACATATTTTCATTCGTATTGCATTAAATTCCAGATTTTGGGTTGAATTACCATTATTTTCATTACCAAGCATGAATATTATTGATATTTGTACATGACATTGATGCATGGATTATTACCCCTAGATTGAATATTATTATTCCAAGAAAGATTATGCTTTAAGTATCATATGGTCAGTTTAATTTTAGGTTTTCAATAAGAATTTGACCATTGATCCTCAGATAAGATTTGGAATCCACTTAACATATTTATTACAGTTTACATGAATTAGATTAGCTTTATTTACAAATTTAAATCAGACAAATGCATAATTGGTTTCATAATAAACACTTATGCTAGTTTTTAAAAGTGGATTTCCAATAGAATGAGCATATAGATTAAAGAGATTAGTATTTAGCACCGAGCAGGAAGTGTGGGTTTAGCGCATCCTACTTCCACAGAACTATGAGCCAACATAAGTACAGATTCAGATTATTACCATTTCTATATGGATGACAGTTACAAATGTGATCACTTAGATTAGGTTATACTCCTTGGCAAGAGTATGACACCTCTCTCGATATGACACCTCTCTCGATAGTGAGGTTTTTGCCATAGGAGAATAAGACGCTAGAATCCATCATAGCTCATATGATTTATGTCGGTCAGAAGAATCCCCCATACAAATAAGATTTTCAAAAAGTATTTTTTTCCCTACTAGTAAAAGTAAATAAACAGCTTTAAGTAAATCTACCTACAAAATAGAGTAATCCTAACAGAAAAGAATGACAGAAAAGTTTTCAGAAAACTTAGTGTAAGGCTCACAACTCTATTTAGACTATGCTTTAAAGAACGTTATTAGCTATAAATTTCAGTTTTCAAATTTTAGATATAAGAGTGAGTCCTTTCTACACTTAAACAGTATGATTCAAAAAGTGAATACAAGGACAAATTTTGCACTAAATGTCATAACTCACTAGATTTATAAATTATGATTTGCTATTCATGATTACAAATTTCAGTTTTCTTTCAGATATTCCATCTTATGTGAGTTATTTACATTTAGCATGCATTCCTTTACAAACTGATATAAATATTGAGATAATGTATTACTTATGCATTCACCCCCATATACTCAGTACATGCTCAAAGTACTGATCAACATATATGTCTATATGCTACATTATGTCATAATGTAGGTTCAAGTGCTCAGTTTTGGTAGCATGAGTGATTTCGAGCATCTCCATCTACATCCCGACAGTTGGTGAGTCTTCTCAATCCGGGGACTTATTCATTCAGATTTTTAGCTTTCTAGTATAGACGATTTCAGTACTGTTCATATATTTTGAGTCAGCTAGGGGTTTTTCCCAGTGAATCTCTAGCAGTAGTAGTAGAGGCTTATCAGACTACTAGATTTGATTTAGATCTTTAGTATTGATTTATCAAACTTTCAAAATTAGTATTTTCAGATATTCTCAGTTAACTCAGACAGTTTTATGCATTTAGTGTGATTTTATATCTATATTCCCTTATTTTGAGATTCAGACTTAGAAAAAGGTAGTCAGGGTTAGCTTAAGGCTACTCGTAGTCTTGAGCACTAGATGACCTCTCGGAACCAAGTTTCAGGGCATTACACAGTCTTAGTGTAGTACTTACTCCAGAATTTAATTTAGGTTTGCTTGACCAAAGCATACAGATCATCAGTCATTCCGTTATCAAATTTTAGTATTTCATTTTATAGATTATTTCAGCAATGTGTGTGTGTGTGTATATATATATATGCTTGGTCTTGCATTCTCAGATATTTTAGTTTCCATGCATTCATATTCTATTATCTCATGCTATTCAGTTATTCCATATTCCATATGTATAGTAACCCATGTATATCAGCCTAACCTCATCTTATATACCAGTACATTCAAAGTACTAACCTCATACTCTTCTTTGTGATGTGATGTCTTTTATCATAGGTTCGGAAGCTCAGTTTCCCAAATGTACTTAGATAGTCCAGCGATTCAGCAATAATAACAGTGGTAAGTCCTCACTTATCAAGGAAGAGTTATGTTTATTCAGTTATTTCTACATTTCTTTTTATCTAGTCAGTTGGGGACTATCCCATAAACTCCTCAGTCAGTTTAGAGGCTTTCAGATATTCAGACACTCAGATAGACAGCTAGTCAGTTTATCAATCTTATCAGTTGTGTTTTAGTATTTTATCAGACGTTACAAACTTATGAATTTATCGTATTTTCAGTATTCTAACCTTATGGATTTATCAGTTATTTTCCATATATGTCCTTTATTATAATGATATTCAGTGCTTACAGCAGGTAACAGCTTACAAGTTAGCTTGTAATCACTTGTCACCGTAAACACCATTGTCGCGACTAGGGGGTAGCCTTGAGCCGTGTCAAATAATCAACCAAACCACCCAAGTCCAGTGTAATCCAACAAAGCCTCTACAAAATCAAAGTCAATAAAATATTGGGACATGCCTCCGACAGTAGCCAAATCAAAGTCTAAAAAAGGTCTAAGACATAAGAAATAAGGACCATGAAATGAAGCCTTCTAAAGTATGAAATCTCACCATTTCAATGTCAACCTCCGAACTACTCGAGCACTTTATCACTACGTAGGAAAAGTAGAAGAAGTTCTGATGCCTGCATCGCATGGGGATACAATATTCGGAGACGATTAGGGGTTGGAGTGCTCGTATGTAACTCAGGGATATAGGAATAAAATAATACCATGATAATATTTCAAAGCCAGTACAACATCCAAAGCATAACGTCATATAAAATACATATACATGTATATAGAATATGACATGCTTGGGTAGGGAATAAGGCATAACATGAACTTTGAAAATCTTAACCTCGGTTGTTCTAACGCCCCAAGTCTGGTACCCCAAACACTACATGGTATTAACAATCCCGAAGGACCACTAGCTAAACTATGACTGATATCTGTAATTGAGCACTAGATAATAGTAATATTGTAATAACAATATAACTGAAATAAATGCAGAAATCTAGCAAAAAATTTGCAGTAAGGTTCAAATACTAAACAATATTGAATAAAACAATGTCTGAACAAGGTATGATAATACCAAGACTGAAATAACTGTATGAACATGCTATAGTCTGAAAGCCTCTAAACCATCTGAATAAGGAGTTGATGGGACATGTCCCCAACTAACTCCATCTACTAAAACAAACTAAGTACTGAAATACTGAAAGAATGAAATAATCGTGTCCTCAAAATATGAGGACTCACCACTGACTCTGACTGCCGATAACTGAGTTGCTAAGCACGATAGAGAACCTGAGCATCCAAACCTATGGTATAAAACACCATATCACAAAAGAAAAGTATGCATCCGTACATGTGAATGTACTAGTAAGCAAAGTGAGGTAAGGATAAATGCAAGGGTTCATATGCATAAACTAAACTGACTTGATAACATAAACATGACTATGTGAGGATATATACATGAATACATAACTGTAACTAAAATAATAAAAATTCTGAATACTGAGTTTACTGATAACATGGATTACTAATAACTGATAACTGAGTGACTGTTTCTGATAGTCCTGATTCTAATGGAACTAGCTGAGTTCCGTACTAAACTGAGTGACTGTATCTGATAGTC
>NC_061111.1:46148721-46154691 GCF_002878395.1 Capsicum annuum
GACTATCAGATACAGTCACTCAGTTTAGTACGGAACTCAGCTAGTTCTATTAGAATCAGGACTATCAGAAATAGTCACTCAGTTATCAGTCATTCAGACTTTAGAAGATATACTGCGAGCATGTGCAATTGACTTTAAGGGTAATTGGCATGACCACTTGCCTTTGATTGAGTTTTCATACAACAACAGTTATCATTCCAGTATTCAAATGGCTCTATTCAAAATTCTCTACGGTAGGAGATGCAGACCTCCAATGGGTTAGTTCAAAGTCGGTGAGGCCACAGTGGTAGGGCCTGACTTAGTCTTTGATAACTTAGCGAAAGTTCAGTCGATCAGAGAGAGGCTTAAGACATCTCAGAGCTGATAGAAATCATTTGCAGATGTTCACAAAAAGGATCTCAAGTTTGAGACTGGTGATTATGTGTACCTTAAAATCACTCTCATGAAGGAAGTGAAGAGGCTCAGCAAGAAGGGAAAGCTCAGTCCCTGATATGTCGGTCCCTTCAAAATTCTCAGTCGCTTCAATAAAGTAGCTTATAATCTCGAGTTTCCTTCAGATCTAGCTTCGGTCCATCCAGTGTTTCATGTCTCCTTGCTTAGGAAGTTTATAGGTGTAATACCCCACATATTTTTAAGCTAGGAAGTGAATAAGTATTCCTACGTATGAAATCTCCTATCCTGTGATTTATATTTTAGTACGTGACTTACAATGAATATCCTAGTGATAGTATAGCTTATGATGCATTAAGCATGTTCATATGAGTCACCTAAGGTAATACAAGCTAAGAGTTTTTGAATCCATCAAGTTTAAGTGTTCAATTTTGCAAGGGTCATCTTTGAATGAGTATAACTTGATTTTAATATGGTATTTTGGCTGATTTAGACCCACCAAATTTTAGAGAATCGAATTAGCTTTCCAACGATACCAATTTCGCCTTAATCCAATACCCGAGCAAAAAGTTATGCTTATTTTTGTGAGAGACAGTAAGCATAGGCGATTGGTTAGGCGCCGCCTAACCCAAGCATAGGCAATTGGTTAGGCGCCGCTCAACCCAAGCATAGGAGATCACTTGGGTGCCGCCTAAGTCAATTCCAGGTGTCAAAAACACTCTGTTTTGAGTTATTTTAAAGGTAATTAAGTCTTTAAATACTCCTAACACGTCCCTAAACTTAACCCTATGAAATATATAGCTTCTAAACATATTACAACCCTATTTTCATCTCAAAGCTCATCATCCAAGAGCACTAAAGGATAAAAACAACTAGGGTTGCATAATTAAGCTTGAAGATCCGATTTTAAGGAAATTCCTCTGTCAATCATCAAGAATCTTCCTTCTAAGGTATGCGTAGTGTTCATCCATGGATTTTTTTCGTTCGTGGAGTTCAAGAATCAATCTTTAAAATACAAAAGCTTGGTTGATTGTGGTGATATGATCATACCTATGTTGATGCTTGTTTGTTTTCCTCTTTTTCATTATAAAGTATGATTTTCTATATTGTTGGGTGTTGATAATCATGTTGTTGATATTGGGTGATTCCAAAGATGGAATCTTTATATGTTTTTGTGAATTCATGATATCATATGAGTTGGAAACATGTAAATTTGGTTGTTCATGATGTATAATTTGGTGATTTCACCTATGCTTAAGAAGTGCATGTAAGGTGTTTGATAAAATGCCTAAGAAACTAGAAATCATGCAATATAGCTAAATTGTGACTAAGTGAAGGATTCATGATATGCCCTTACGTTCCAATGACTTCTATATTGATAATGTGCCTTGTAAATGTTGTTGGAATACTCATAAACTATTGTTATGAGATTATGCTATGTTTACTTGCAAACCCTACTTATGAAAAAGATGTATGATAACCATGCAATCCACATAAACTTCCATCTATTAGTATGTGTTGCCAATATGATTATGCAACGAACATGATATTAAGATTGTGCAAGTACTTCCATGTGATATGAAATCCTTTCCATGTAATACATTGTTGATAACCATGCATAGTATGAGATCCCTACTTATGATACTATAAATTATGGACTCTACTCTTATGATCAAGTCAGTCAAGTGTGTCAGTTTCTTTCCATTGAGTCCTGGGGGTACTTATACCCAAAAACTATAGTTGTGTGCCTAGATCTGTCATGTTTGACAATATCCAAACTCAAGCTATGATTCCATAGACTTTAGTCAGTCATGTGACTCAGGAAAACCTCTTGATCTTAGTCAGTTATTAGATATCAGTAATATTCCACCAGTCAACGGAATTCAATAAGATTAAGTTATGCACAGTCAGTTATTCATATCCAGTCCCTCCAGATGGGAATAGAGGTTAGCACCGAGTGAACCCAAGGATGGGAGCTCACCCGCCAGTTCAGGGTGTGATTCTTAGTAGCAATCCTTGTGTTCCAGAACTATGTAGCCAGCGTAGGTTGAGATATTTTAAACCATCAGATTAGGGTTGATGAGATGTCTTAACCTGTTAGTTTAGGGTTTCCACCATTCTTATTTGAGTACCTGCCAGTATAGGGTTCTCACAGCTGTCCTTACCAGTGGCGCGGTATTGACACCCCTCCAGTCGGGGCAGAGATTGGACCCTAGCTTAGCCGTAATGGTATACATGGGGCATGTCAATTAAACACTACTTCCCATAGTTTCAGTATCAATCTCAGTAAAAGAACTCAGCGCGTTCTTCAAATTTCAGTATATATAAGACTGGCAGATACAGTCGTCCATGTTATCAGTTTCAGTATCAGTCTCAGTAAAAGAACTCAGGGCATTCTTCAGATTTCAGTATATACAGGATTGTCAGATATAGTCGTCCATGTTATCAGTTTCAGTATCAGTCATGACAGTTATCAGTAAACCATGTATTATCTTACAGGTCATGCTATCACGTATTCATGGTCCCAGTTTCTATATATGTGTGTTTGCACTCCCACGTTCATATTAGTCAGTCAGTGTTGTTCATGCATGAAACCCTTTACATTCAGCCTACCTTCCTCGTATACTCAGTACTCCAGTTGTACTGATGCATTTGTGCTATGGTGCTTTCTTTTCATGTTACACCATAGGTTTCGAGACGCGAGCTCCAGCCCAGCAGTAGCGGTAGCATTCCAGTCACAAAGACACAGTGAGTCCTCATTGATTCGAGGAAAATATGATTTGATTCATTTATTTATTTCTTCAGTTCAATTTTATGGAGTTAGTTGGAGACATGTTCCTTCAACTCCTTATTCAGACAGTTTAAAGGCTTTCAGATTTATGTTCTGATTGAGTTGTTTTGGGTATTTTCACCCATATGATTGTATTCAATTGAACCTTATGGCCTTATAGTTCTATGTATTCTGCATTATTATATCATGATTTGTAGTATACAGGTACATATCATTCATGGGTTAGCTTGTGGTCCCTCGGGGTCATGAGCACCGTATCGCATTCTGGTTCAGCGAATCGGGGTGTTACAATAGGTGACCCAATAGTTGTAGTCCCTTTTGAGGGCATAGATATTCAGAACAGTCTCTCTTACAAGGAAATTCCAGTTGAAATCCTTGACTATCGGATTCGCAGACTAAGAAGCAAAGAAGTCCCCCTAGTCAAAGTTCTTCGGCGGAATCAGTCCATTAAAGGAGCTACTTGGGAAGTAGAAATAGATTGCGGACCAAGTATCCTCACCTCTTCTCCGCTTATTTAGAATCAACCCAAGGTAATGGCTTTCCTTAAGCTTATTTCATTTTATGTTTAGATTTCAGTTACAAACTTGGTATTCAGTTTCATGCTCAGTTTTCTATTTCAAATTTGGTATCCTTTACCATTGCATATTCAGTCGCATGTTCATGAGTCAGTTCAGTCATGTATTCATGCATCAGATATGTATGATTAGCTTATTAGTACTCCCACTTATGCATTCATGTATCAGCTCAGTTATAAAATCATGCATCAGATATGCATGCTCCGTATGAATCTCAGTAAATCAAAAATGTCAGTCAGGTAATCATGTTTCAGTTGTTAATGTTCAGTATGTACAACAGTTTATCATTTCTCCCATCTTATCCGGTCTTATTCGAGAATGAATTTTTCAAAGGGGAGATATTTTAAGACCCCGAAAAATTTCTAAGCTTGATTTAGTCCTTTAAGCTTCACAGGGGGTCCCAACCTTAGAAAATTCTAGCTAAGTTTCCAGACATAGTTTATTTTCAGCCTTCAAAAGTTGTCAATCTTATTTTGTGACCCTAATGTCCTTTAATAGTTTATATTTTTGTTAATTCATGATGAGGAAGGTCAATAGGTGTTCCCAGACAAATTTTGGATTTTTTGAACCTCGTTTAGACCATGTTTGGAAGTACAAATTAGTGGACCAATGCAATCATGGAGCACTGCATCGCCTATCACGTTGGTTAATATTGTTACCAGACTGCCAGCCAAAAGTGCTGAGACACGGTGCGATCATGGTGTGATGCATCGAGTATCCCATCAATGGCATCGACGTGTCGCGTCACCAAATGCGTTAGTTCCCAGTTTCAATCATTAAATGACCACATCCTTAAGAGTAATTAGGTCATTTTCTGCCAATCTTCAGCCCTCATAACATGAAATTTAGCCTTCTTTTGGCTAAATACATTCATTATTTCACAAGTTCTCAAGAACAAGAAACCCTAGGTGATTAATTTCAATTCAAGAACTCAAGCTTTCTTCCATCAATCTTTAACAAATTGTCAACTAAGGTATGTAAAGTGTTCATCCAAGGGACCCTTTCACCCTTGAAGTTCAAGAAACCCTTTTAAAAATATGAATTTTGAATTCTACGTTGTGGGTTGATTATACACATGTTTATGTTGTGATATGATTCCCAAGATTGAATCTTTATTGAATTCTCATGACTTTATGTTAGTATGTGGATTGAAATCCTTAAATTTGAAGTGCTTGATATAGCCATGATGTATTAGTTGTTGATTCATGCCCTAGAAAAGGTTATGTCTTCCATGTATTTTTAAAAATGCCTAAGTGAATAAGAATTGTGTATTGTGACCTATTTGTTATCTCAATGATGAATTCAAGATGTACCCACATATTCAACATGACTCCCATTCTAAAGCTATGTTTTGGTAATGATTTAGTAGAATGCTCATAAGTATGGATTTATGAAATTATATTACGTTACCATGTATTCCCATTCATGTGTAAGCTTAAGACTTGTGAATGCTTCATGAAATCC
Source organism: Capsicum annuum (assembly GCF_002878395.1). Lineage (NCBI taxonomy): Eukaryota > Viridiplantae > Streptophyta > Magnoliopsida > Solanales > Solanaceae > Capsicum > Capsicum annuum. The sequence goes on from NC_061111.1 coordinate 46,153,942, forward strand.
CTTAATCATAGTATTATGAATTGTTGACTATGGTAATGTGTTCAAGTAGTGTCATGTCTCATTTATTTTCATGATATTGAGTTCTAGGGGTATTTTTTTACCCAATAATTTAGTTGTGTGCCTAGAGCCAATGTCAGTTTTCAAGATAACCTCAATCAAGCCACAATCATTAGAATTTAGTTAGTCTCGGAATTCAGGAAAACTCAGTAGTTTCAGTTTAGTCCTCAGTAAATCAGTCAGTTAATAAAATTCAGTAATATTTCATCAGTCAATGGAATTAAGTGAACTCAGTCTAGTATACTTAGTTCAGTGTCTATTCAGTTGGGAGTAGGATTCAGCACCGAGTGAACCCAAGGATAGGAACTCACCTGCCAGCAGAGGGTATGATTCTTAGAAGAAGTCCTTGCATTCCAAAACTACGTAGACAGTATAGGTTGAGACATCAAAACCTTTCAGATGAGGGTTGATAAGGTGGCTTAACCTGTCAAATGAGGTCCCTACCATTCTTGTTAAATTGCCTGACAGATGAGGGTCACTCACAGCTTGTCCTTACCAATGGCACGATATTGAAATGCTTCCAATTGGGGTTACAGATTGGACCCCAACTCAGTTATAATATCTTATTTGAGGCATGTCGGTTAGGTGACTACCTCCCACAGTCTCAGTCTTCAGTAAAGAACTCAGATAGTTCTACAGATTTTAGGACTATCAGATACAGTCACTCAGTTTAGTACGGAACTCAGCTAGTTC
>NC_061111.1:46157691-46163437 GCF_002878395.1 Capsicum annuum
AAAGGGTCCCTTGGATGAACACTTTACATACCTTAGTTGACAATTTCTTGAAGATTGATGGAAGAAAGCTTGAGTTCTTGAATTGAAATTAATCACCTAGGGTTTCTTGTTCTTGAGAACTTGTGAAATAATGAATGTATTTAGCCAAAAGAAGGCTAAATTTTGTGTTATAAAGGCTGAAGGTTGGGGGAAAATGACCTAATTACCCTTATGGATGTGGTCATTTAATGACTGAAACTGGGCACTAACGCGTTTGGCGACACGGCGTGTCGATGGTATCGACGCGATACTCGACGTATTGCGCGATGATCGCGCCGTGTCTCAGGACTTTTGACTGGAAGTCTAGTGACAATATTAACCAATGTGATAGGCAATGCAGTGCGCCAATATTGCATTGGTCCACTGTTTTGGATTTCCAAACATAGTCTAAACGAGGTCCAAAAAATTTAAAACTTCTCTGGGAACACCTATTGACTTTCCTGATCATGAATTAACAAAAATATAGACCATTAAAGAAAATTAAGATCCTGAAATGAGATTTCCATCTTTTGAAAGATAAAAATAAACTAAGTTTGGAAACTTAGCTAGAATTTTATAAGTCTAGGACCTCCTTGACAAGCTTAAAGGACTAAATCAAGCTTAGAAATTTTGCAGGGTTTTACAGTTGTGTAGCATAATCATTATACATCAAGGCACCCATGGGATATATGAGCCCAACTCTCCCCTAGCTGGAAGGGCCCCAGTGCGTACAGCCGCACGAATCAGAGAATATCCATATCCGTATATGCCTTCATGTGGGACTCAAACCTCCCGGCATAATCAAGGTGACATACGCATGAATTTATACAATATGAGGGATTCAAACCTCTCATTCCTATATTCATTCGGGGGACTCAAACCTCTCGGTCATATAGACACCCACATCGGCTAGCGCGGTTTCCAATGTTAGTCTTTGGACTCCATTTTTATGGCCCGACTACACATCCCACTTTAAAGCCCAATTAAAACATTAATTACACATACACAACCATTAATCCAGTTACTTACCAAAGGCATCTTGTTGATATCATCATACTAACTACAATTGAAAGCGCACAACATGCCATAACCATTATTAATCAACTTATGACTCGAACCCATTGTCTAAACAAAGACATCAATTTAATTTAACTTTTAGGGACTTGAAACCATTTGGTATTTCAAATCAATTTATGGCCAACAAGGCCTTTATAAAGTCATTTACCAATCATTAACATTCTTAGGCCAATGCCTTAGATCAAAACACAACTCAATTCAATTTATGGTCATCAAGACCTTTACAAAGCCATTCATCCTTCATTAACAATCTTATGCCAAGCATTAGTTCAAAACATAATTTAAACTTGTGACAAGACCATTCTCCTTGACATTTTCACAAATAGGTTGAGGGCATACCATTATAAAGTCAAAACCCAACAAATTTACAGTTAAACATGACCTATTTTTTAAACCACAATACCCCCATGCACCCACATGTGCAAAATCATCATTAAAATATGTATAAATATAATTTAAATCATGAGAAAATAATACTCAACATTATGCATTTAAACCCTCAACCATGGTTTTCAAAACCACTATTAATGACTCATGAACAATACGCTAAACATATGATTTTAGTAAACTAACAATGAAGGAAGAGTCATATGCTTAAGTTATGAATATTCATGGAGAGAATTTGATCCTTAAGTACTTAGATGACCACTTTAAAGAAACCCTAGTCCAATCTTTCTTGAGAAGTTTTAGAGAGAGTTTTGATCTTGTAAAGTGTATAATGGATGACCAAAAGGTGTTATAAGATGTAGGGTCTAAGGGTTTGGGGTGGAAAATGTCCATAATACCCTCAACTTAAAAGCTATAAAAAGTCTGCAGGTGGCTACGAGTTAAGCCATTGAGTCATCACCGCATATTACTACTCATGCCATTGAGTCATCATCAAGATAGACAATTGGATACCACAAACTAACCAACATATGACTCCCTAGTCCCACGCATCACTAAACTATAAGCTCGTATGGTATAGTTTAACCAACATAGAACATCTAGGGCTTAGACATTGGACAATATACGACTGGACCCTAACTACTCATCACGTGATTATATGACTCGTAAGAAGTCTCTTGTATCCAGGATAAAACTTATCCAACAACACCCTAGTTAACTTACAACTTCGGTCTCTAAATCTCTAACCATACCATATGACTCGTATGGTAAGTCGTCAGCCGGATAGCGAGCTCAAGGCTCGAGGAAATTTTAAAGGCCAAAGCCTAGGGTATTTCAACCTCCCCCTTAGGATCATTCATCCTTGAATGATGGTGCAAGGTGTTGACCAGCACAATTAAACCCTAAAACATCCCTACTCTTACCTTTAAGGCAAAACAGATTTCACAATCTACCTTTAACAAAGACATAAAAGGAAGATGTTAAGAAAAACACATACCTTACGTATGATTTTCCAAAATAGGGATAGGAATGGATACTTGGACTTTATGCCCTCCTTGGCTTCCTAAGTTGTTCCTTAAAATTTTGTTTCTACCATAGAACCTTTATCAAAGCCATGTCCTTTATCCATAATCGACGAACTTGCTGATCCAACATTCTTATCGGGACCTCCTTATAGGATAAGTAATCCAAAATACCAGTGTTCTCCACGGGAATAACCAATGAAAGATCACTCATGCATTTTCGCAACATGGACACATGGAATACAGGATGAATGGAACTTATACTAGGAAAAAAATCCAATTCATATGCAACACCACCAATCCTTCTCAAAACCATATAAGGGCCAACATATTGGGGACTGAGCTTTCCCTTCTTTCCAAATCGCATTACTCCCTTCATGGGAGACACTTTTAAGAACACCTAATCTCCAACCTCAAATTCCAAGCCCCTTCGCCTCACATTCACATAGGACTTTTGGTGACTTTGGGCGGTCTTAAGTCTATCAGGAATCACCTTCACCTTCACCTTCTCCACAGCTTGGTGAACCAAATCTGGGCCAAACATCTCTGCTTCACTAACCTCAAACCACCCAATAAGAAATCTACACCTCCTATCATAGAATTCATCAAAAGAGGCCATACCAATTAGGGTTGTTAAGTGGGCCGAGTCGGGTCAACCCAAAATCGGCCCGTCAAGTTTAACCAGTTTGTAGGCCGGTCCAGATTTAGGCTTGGTTAAATGAGACGGTCCGGTTCCGAGCCCAACAGTAAATTTTTTAAAAACAATCCTAGATCAGCCCACTTAACTTAACCCTGTCCAACCCACCTAAACCCTGTCAAAATCGCTCTAAAATCCGATCAAAATCGGTCAAAACCGAAAAAAATTAAATGTTTTTTCTCCAATATACACTATGTATACATACCTATATACATTTTAAATACGTTAAATAATATATATACACTATATATATATATAGTAGTTTCTACATTAGAATTTTAAAAACATATACACATATACACAATTACACATGTAATCGTGTATACGACTATACGTTAGTTCAATATAAATAATACTCTAAATAAAACATATGGTACAGGATATATACTACAATATAATGATATCTATACTAATTTATAAAACATATACACATGTATACGTTAAATATATACAACTTTATAGTCTATAGAAGATATATACTAACACATATATATGTACCATTCAATATATGTACTACTTTAAAAAATATGGTACAAGATATATACTACAATATAATGATATATATACTAATCTATAAAACATATACACATGTATACGTTAAATATATACTACTTTATATTCTATAGAAGATATATATACATATATACGTACCATTCACTATATGTACTACTTTAAATAAAATATATAATACAATATATATACTACAATATGTACACACACAAAATATATAGTTACATACTAATTTATAAAATATATACACATGTATACGTTAAATATATACTACTTTATAGTCTATAAAAGATATATAAACATATATACGTACCATTCAATATATATGTACTACTTTAAATAAAACATATACTACAATATATACACACACTAAATATATAGTTATATACTAATTTATAAAATATATACACATATATGCGTTAAATATATACTACTTTAGAGTCTATAGAAGATATATACACATATATACGTACCATTCAATATATATGTACTACTTTAAATAAAACATATGCTACAATATACATACTACAATATATACACACACTATATATATAGTTATATTATAATTTATAAAACATATACACATGTATACGTTAAATATATACTACTTTATAGTCTATAGAAAATATATACACATATATACGTACCATTAAATATATATGTACTACTTTAAATAAAACATATACTACAATATATATACTACAATATAATGATATATATACTAATTTATAAATTATATACACATGTATACGTTAATTTAAACTAGAAATTTAATTTAAATCATTAAATAAAAAAAATACAAAGTAAGGACTAAGGAGTGAATGAATGTTGAATTTTATTGATTGCAAAATGACACAAAATTTATAATTTACATGAATGAAAAATTTACAAAATTTGCATCATTTTTTCCAACTCATTCATGTTAATATTAACGGGAACTTGCATAGGATAGTCAAAGTCAATGGGAACAAAATCATGCATTGGACTTGATTTTGCTGAGTTCTCCCTTGAAGTCATAATTTCTTCAAGGTTTTATTTGTCTTTCGGCTCCTTATCCATTATGTGATTTCTTATTTCCGCTCTAATCTAATCTCTAAGGCAAAATAGAACATCCATGGCATTGCTTTCCAATGAGTGTCAGTTGTCTCCAAGCTGTTGTCGTCCCTGAATAAAAGCGCTTTTCGATGCAACGGTTGACATTGGAATATTCAATATATCTCTAGCTAATCTTGAAAGCACATGATATTGTGTTTCATTATTCCTCCACCAATCCAACGTGTTGATCAGTCGTCTGCTGTTGACACCTAATTTTTGCCCTTCACGACTAAATTTAATCTTGAGTTTCTTCGATTTTTAATAAAAATTAAAATATTTATTTCATCCAAATAAAAATTGGTCAAAGTATTTATATAGATAATGCTGTCATTTTAAGTAGCAATTATACATTATCGTATTCAATTATATGAGATTATATAATTTTGTTACTTAAATAACTATTTTATGAAATATCGGATTTTAATCAAGGCTTATCTTGAAAATTAATTCAAATGGGTAAAACCTTGATTCAAATATGATTTGTTCTGAAAAATAATTTATTTGGAGAAATATTTATTCAATTTTATCGAATCGAGAAGCTCGGGATTAAACTAGTTGGTAATTCGTTTCAAATCTTGATTCGATTTGGTCAATTTATTAAATTTGACTTTAATTGAGGTCAATTTAGCCATAATCACAATATAATTGGCCAATTAACTTTCGATTAGGTTACAATTTAAACACAATTGACTAAAATTTTATCAATAGGCTATTTAATAAATAGTCCATAGGGGTCATGTCTTAAATGACCTCAAAGTGTTATTTCTACCCAACCTAAATTTAAAATCATTTTTCAGCCCAGGGGCCCAACACTTCAGCAACCTCCCTAAATATCAACCAACTGGCCCAAAATACACTCTTGACCTAACTCGTTCCCTCTACTCTTTCCCCTTTAGTGTAAAACAACGACAGTACGCAACAACAACATCAGAAAATACCA
>NC_061111.1:46166437-46238566 GCF_002878395.1 Capsicum annuum
TTGAATTAGTGTTTTGATCTTGGATGTGAATATCACGTTATTATGTGTATAATCTGGAATATGATTTTGTTTTTCTTTTATGAGGTTGATGTTTTCCTTTATGGGTTCTACTCGAGACGTAAGTAGTTAATAAAATTAAGCTTAAGGTGTTGGATTTTAAAAACACAAACCTGTGTGACTTATGTCTTTCAATTTCCAAATATGCATTATAAAAAGGGGATATTAAAATGGTGACTTAACACTTTTATGTGGGATATCAACTAAAAAATGGAATCTTGGACTGTTATGTTTTGTCACTTATGTGTCACCCAATTTGTATTTCCGAAGCTTCGGAATATCTGGGATTGCTATATTTATAAGTGCATTACATCTATCCCTTATGTTTCTTTGAGTTCATTCTAAAAAAGTGGATTCATGGGTTATTCAAAAATACGAAAGAAAGTTATATGTGTGTCCTTTTGGGTTTCGAGTGTCGTTATTCTCCTTGTTTGCTTGCTTCTGTACAAGGGTTTCTTAATTATCCTCTTTAATCATTTTAATAAGCCCGAATGCGTAGATTTGAATATTTTGAGTAACTTTTAATATGGCGTACAAAATTGGTAGCTGACTCAGTGGATAGCATTGGTTAGAGGCAAATTATTGAATTGGTTTGATTATATATGATTATTAGCCATGTAACTATTGTTGTCCATTATTTGATAATCCTCACTTTATGTACGTGAAATTGGTCTTACCTTGGAATTTATGGATTGCATATCTATTTTATTCTTTATATATCATTAGGTTCTAATCCTTATCATTTTCTTTACATGTATCGGTGATTTTGAGTCCAAAACGGACTCAATTTCTTCTTGCATTTGTGTCAAAGGGCCATTGAGGCCCATCATCACCTCGAGTCAGCCTCAAAAATTGGAAGATCGTCAAGTTTTGCGTTTGTTGTGTTTACTTGTTCCTTTATTTATTTTTCTATTTATTTATTCATTTGGGCCTCGAATCCAAAGTTGTAAATGTAATACAGGTGGATCAAGACTTGAGCCAAATGCAAAAACTAGACTAGGACAGGTGAAATAGGCCGAAAACCTAAATTAGTTTAGGACAGGTTGATTTGGGTCCAATGGCCTAAGTCTTTTACTTTCTCCCCCCTTTCCCGTTTTATGTGTTTATTTGCTTAGTCGTTTTGTTTAGACTTAGTTAAAATTCCTACTAAGTCGCCTAAATTCATTTTACTTAAGTATTTGCTAAAAATCGATCACTTTTCAACAAATCAATCTTTTTAGAAGTTGATCAAAAAATGTTTTCAAACAGTCCGGAAAAGTGCAAGTTAGCGGACGTTTTAGGTGTCTAACACCTTCTAAAAACGTTAATAGGAACCGCTTAAAAGTAATCAGGAAAATCACTATGTGATTGCCTTTTAGAAGATGATGGCTCTTCGGGAGGATGAGGTGCGACAGTTGGAGTGATATTTGTCGGTACAGCTAAATTAAGTAAATCAGCATAATGGTTATATAATTTATTTATGTAAGCGTTCGGATCATCCATAGCCGTCCACAAATCTAATTGTTCTTGTTCTTCATCATCAGAATCATTGTTAGTATTTATCTCTAAGTTAGAATAAATAAGAGTACTAGAGTGACACATAGTATTATATTTCATACACGGATTTAGCATAGCGCCAACACAGTAAATAGGGGAAATCAAAAAAAATATTTTTAAAATTTAGCAAACATAGCACCACCAACTTTTTTGTAACCTTCTTTATTCTTATATTCTTTGAGCAAATCAGAAATATTGAATATATATGTTAAAATATTACAAACAGTAGGATAATAAGCACCGAAAATTTTTACTGTAGATATATAAATTTTTTCCAAAAACTTAATAAGATCATCAATTACTACCCAATCAGAATCATGTCGCATACAATCAGCTGAATCAGCAAATGAACCACAATATTGGTTAAAATTTAGTATAATAGGAACTATATATTTATGACAAGTTTTTAAAAAATCATACATAGCATTCCATCTAGTATCACATTCCTCAGGCATCAATATCGGTGCAAGTCCATTTTGTTCACAATTAAGTTTAAATTCTCTAATTCTTTTTCTTCGATTATTTTCTTGAATAAAATCAACAACAAGACGAATTTTTTCAATATAAAGCTCAAAAAACTCAAGATCATTTCTTACAATTAAATTATATATATGACAAGCACATTTAACATGAAATATTTTAGGTAATGGCGTAGATAACTTATCTTTTAACTTTCTAATAGCAGTCTTGTTGTTAGAAGCATTATCTAAAGTAATACATAAGATTTTATTTTAAGTACCATAAAATTCTGCAACTTTAGCAATCAAATCAATAATAAAATCTCCAGTATATTTACGATCTTCATCATACAAAAAAGTTAGAATATGTTTTTGCATAACAAACTACTATCTATCCAGTGACAAGTAATGGTTAAATAATCATTTTTATTAACAACACGATCAAGATCAGAAGTTAGAGCCATTCTACACTGAATATTTTTTAACAATGTACAACAACAACAAACCTAGTATATTCTCACATAGTGGGGTCTGGGGAGGGTAGAGTGTACGCAGTCTATACTAATACCTCTAAAGAAGTAGAGAGACTGTTTCCGATAGACCCCCGGCTCAAGATAAAAGGCAATATACAAAAGCATCAAAAACATAGAACACGATAAAATAATATAGATACGACATCCATAAAAAATTTGTACATTTCCAAACAAAGGACACCAAAGTCCACCTAAATAATGCCTATGACTCATCCACACCCTTATCTCTTTATCCTAATGCTTTTCCTCCATATTTTCCTATCCAGGGTCATATTTTCAGTCAGCTGAAACTGCTCCATATCACGTTTAATCACTTCTCTCCAGTATTTCTTCAGCCCACCCCTACTCCGTTTAAAACCTCCCAAGGTCAACCTCTCACACCTACGAACTGGGGCATCTGTGCCTCTCTTCTTCACATGACCAACTCATCTCAACCTCACTTTCCGCATTTTATCCTCCACTGACACCACTCTCACCTTCTCCTGAATAGTTTCATTCCTAACCCTGTCAGCCCTTATGAATCCACACATCCAATGCAACATCCTCATTTCTGCCACCTTCAACTTTTGGATATGAGAATTCTTAACCGGCCAACACTCCACTCTATACAACATAGCAGACCGGACTACAACTCTATAGAATTTGGCTTTCAGCTTGGGGGGCACCTTCCTATCGCATAAAATTCTCAAAGCGAGCCTCCATTTTATCCAACCTACCCTAATACGGTGAGAGACATCCCCATTTATCTCTCCATTTTCTTGAATCGTCGACCCAAGATACTTAAAACTATTCCTCTTGCAAATCGCATGAGAATCCAACTTCACTACCACCTCCTCCTCTTGCCTCGAGTCACTAAACTTGCACTCCAAGTACTCCGTCTTGGTCCTACTCAACCTGAAACCTTTAGACTCTAGGGTTTGTCTCCAAACCTCCAGCTTATCATTAACCCCTGATCGTGACTCATCAATCAGAACTATATCATCCGTCATAAGCATACACCAAGGCACCTCACCTTGTATATTTTGCGTCAACACATCCATCACCAAAATAAATAAAAACGGACTAAGAGTTGATACCTAGTGCAACCCTATCAAGACTGGGAAATGCTCAGAATCTTCTCCCACTGTCCTAACCCAAGTCTTTGCTCCATCATACATGTCCTTAATCGCTCTAATATATGCCACCGGAACCCCTTTGCCTCTAAGCATCTCCAAAGAACCTCCCTAGGGACCTTATCATATGCCTTTTCCAAGTCAATAAACACCATGTGAAGATCCTTCTTTCTCTCTCTATACTGCTCTACCGTTCTCCGCACAAGGTGAATTGCCTCAGTCGTGGAGCGACCAGGCATAAATCCAAATTGATTCTCCAAAATAGAGACAATCTTCCTGAACCTCCGCTCCACTACCCTTTCCCAAATCTTCATCGTGTGACTCAACAACTTGATACCCCAGTAGTTGTTGCAACTCTGAATGTCACCCCTGTTCTTATATAAATGAATCATCGTGCTCTATCTCCACGCCTCAGGCATCCTTGCTAACTTAAAAATATTGTTAAATAAGTTGGTTAGCCACCTCAACCCTGACCCGCCAGAGAACTTCCAAAAATTCACCGAAATCTCATCGAGTCCCGTCGCCCTGCCCCTTCGCATCTTGCGAATAGCCTCTCTAACCTCATATACCTTAAAATGCCGACAAATGCCAAAGTTGCGACACTCTCCAGAATGCTCCAACTACCCTAACACAACACCTCTATCCCCCTCATCATTCAAGAGCCTATGGAAATAGGACTGCCATCTTTTCTTAATGAGGTCGTCTTCCACCAAAACTCAACCATCCTCCCCCTTAATGAACTTCACCTGGTCCAGATCAGGACCCTTCCACTCCCTAACCTTGGCAATCCTAAATATCTTCTTCTCCCCGCCTTTCTCCTCTAACCTTTTATACAAACTCTCAAAAGCTGCTGTCTTAGCAGCCGTGACTGCTAACTTAGCCTCCTTTTTTACTAACTTGTACTCCTCCCTACTTACCCGCTTCTCTTCTTCATCTTTCTCTCAACTAACTTAGCGTAAGCCGCCTTCTTTATCTCGACCTTCTTGTTAACATCTTTATTCCACCACCAATCCCCTCGATACCAGCCAAAAACACCCTTTGAAACACCCAACACCTCTCTAGAGATTCCCTAATGTAACCAGTAGCCCTATCCCATATACTATCCATGCCCCCTCTGTATTCCCACACCCCCATCACCTCCAACTTCGCCCCTATCTCCAAAGTATTAACCGAGGTCAGGCTACCCCACCTAAACCTAGGCCAACCCTTCCTGCCCTAACTCATCTTGCCTTTCGTGATAACCAAGTCTATCACCAAGAGTCTATATTAGGTCGCAAGATTCTCACTTGGGATTACCTTACAATCCTTACACAAAGCTCTATCCCCCTTCCTAAGCTTTTTCTGAGTCTTGGCTATCCTACTACAGAAAGTAACTAAGTGCTCTTCCTTCTTCGGAAAGCTGGAATTCACTACCACCAACCCAAAGGACCTCGCAAAATCCAAAAGATCAGCTCCCTCATCATTTCTAACCCCAAACCCAAAGCCCCCATGCACATTATCATAACCTAATGAAAAAGACCCAATGTGCCTGTTGAAATCCCCACCTATGAAAATCTTCTCTGAACTAGGCACACCTCTAACCACCTGGTCCTAAACCTCCCAAAAACTCTTATTCTCTTCCTCGTCCAGGCCCACCTGAGGCACATATGCACTACAGATATTCAAAGTAAACTCCCTAAGACCAACTTGATAGTCATAACCCTATCACTAACCCTTTTAACCACCACTACCTGCTCCCTAAGCTCTTCGTCCACTAAGATACCTATGCCATTTCTATGCCTATCACTACCTGAATACCACAACTTGTATCTATCTACATCCCTAGCCTTGGAACCTACCCACTTGGTCTCCTGAACACACGCAATATTAATCTTTCTCTTATCCCCTCCCTTAATACCTTGCACTCCGCATCTCGGGCCTAACCCAAAACCATCCCCCAATCCCACACCCAGCCCCCCATGACCCCCAGGGCCTCCAGGATATGGCCCTAATCCACCATGAGCCACCTAAGCCACTAGTCAACACAAAGTCCAGCGAAGGCTAAAAACAGCTATAGGCCAATAACAATAGAAGACACATGCAAAGCACAAAATGCAACCACTATTTAAGCACAATAGATGCTAGAAAAATAAAGAAATAAATAAATAAAGAATTAGAGTTCAAGGTGAGAATTCACCGGGGGAAATAAAAAGCACACTAATAGCCTAGCACCAAGGACAACAAAACCAATAATAAAAAGCAGTGCAAGATACGACAACAAATAATCCCAATAAACTAAACGCAAGTCAAGATACATGAGGTAATACTAGACTAATACGAAGAATGAAATAACAAAGGTTAGAAGTCACCGGATTACACTTGTAGACCAAGTCCTCTTTTCCCGTGAGGTATGTTGGGTCCCAACGAACTGATGCAGAAACTGGTCATCGGGATATTATCGCCGGAGCTTCGCCAGAGTGTTGTCGGAATCAGATCTGATACTGTCAGAATCTGCTATAATCGAAACCAACAGAACATTCAAATGGACCCGTCGAAATTGGTTTTATGATCGGAGCTGCGTGTTGCCTACATCGCTAGAGTCGAGTGGACGGTGCCTTGACCGTCGACGAAAGCAATGGGTGTTTCGATGATGGAGAGACAAGGAAAAAGAGAGAAAAGAGGGTAGAGAGAACTGGGGAGAAAGAAAGAGGGAGGGGGTATGCTTGCCTGTTACCGATGCTCCGACGCCGTCGCCGGCGTCAACAGATCAAGGGTCAGTAGTCGTTGGGTTTTAGGAATACCATTAAACATGGAATCATAAATTTCTTGAATATAATGAATAAAAACATCATAAAAAGGAAAACTAAAAGGCAAACAACCCACAACCATTTTTGCTATTTCTTTCCGGTTCCTCAATTTATTATACTTCATCATTACCTGATCGGTTGCTGGGTCCATTCTAATTTGTGTTGACCCACCAACACCTTAACCACCTTTTGCCATATTTAGCTCTCTTTCGTGATTATCACTTATATGTCTCATTAACATACCCGTACCCCCTTGCTTGCCTCCTCTTTTATGCTTATATATTTGTTGACAAATATTTCATTGCTGGTGTCTTGGGACTAGTTGTTTTACGAGCTCTTGGGACATGGGGAGGGCGGGGAGGAAGATTAACCAATTCAGATCTAACGTTAGCTTTTGCTACTGCAGGTGTCTCACGAATATTTTCATCATCCTCATCTAAATTAACCGAATCTACTTTATTTTATTCTTCTATACCGTAATTTTCCTGAGCTTCTACATAATTAATATCATGGGTACCTACACCTACTTCTTCCGCAAAAGGTTGACTAAGCAGTACTAGAGGCACACAGGTATATTTACTACTTGAACTACCTCTACCGTGAGTAATTCACTTTTCACTACCACTACCACTTCCGAGACAATTTTTTTTTACACTTTAAGTGGCGAGGTTTCTTAATTTATCCATAATATAAATCAAACTAAAAAAATTTAAAACAAAAATATAATAAAATTAAATATTCAATAATTAATAGATTAATTTAAAATTAAAAGTAAGAGATGGAACGACAATATCAAATTTTGGAAGTATCCAAAGGTTGCGACTTTAGAAACTTTCACTCGTACTTTGTAATCGCAAAATTAAAAAAATTAAAGTGAGCACTTTAGAAAATATATAGAATATTTGAGAATTGAGAATTGAGAGAATGAAAAATTGTGTGAAAAATGATTTGAAAGTGTAGGGTATTTATAAAAAAAATTTTGGGTTTAAAAAAATATTTTAAATGAATTTTTTTTATTAAAAGTGGCCATATAGCTGTTTTTGGGCTCCCAACAGTCATATAGCTATTGGGCCCAACAACTATAATGGCCCAACAGTCCAAATTTTAAAAATCCAATTTATTTTAAGAAAATTAATATCCGGGCCAGTTAACCGGTGAGCCTGGACCAATTTTGGTCCTGGTTGTATTAGTGGGCCGATTCGAGATGGTTTGGGTTGGGTCAAACTAGCCCGTTTGATAGTCTTAATACCAATGCTAGAATGGTTATTAATATAGGCAAATTCAATGAGAGGAATATGGTAGAACCAACTACCACCAAAGTCGATTACATAAGCTCGCAGCATATCTTCCAAGGTCTGAATGGTCCTCTCTGCTTGCCCATCCGACTGCGGATGAAAGACGGTGCTAAGCCTCACCTTAGTCCCCAAAACATGCTGAAAAGAGCGCCAAAAATGTAATGAGAACTGAGTACCTCGATCCAAAATAATCAAAATAGGCGCACCATGCAACTTTACGACTTCCTAAAGGAATAACTTTGCATAGTCCTCAGCAGAATAGTTGGTCCTCACTCGCAAGAAGTGAGCAGACTTAGTCATCCTATCTACGATGATCCAAATGGAGTCACACTAATTCCACGACCGCAATATGCCGGTAACAAAATCCATATTAATTACCTCCCACTTCCACACCGGTAGTTCAATTTCTTGAAATTGCCCATTGGGCCTCATATGCTCCACCTTCACTTGCTGACACACCATGCACTTGGATATAAAGTTGGATACATCGTGATTCATGTTATTCCACCAATACATATCCTTGAGATCATGATACATCTTTGTGGAACCTGGATGAACCGTATACTGTGATTCATGGGCCTCGACCAAAATCCTGCTTTGCAACCTATCAACATCTGGAACACACAACCTCCCTTGATACCTCAAGATAACATCACCACCGACCTTGAAGGCCATCACCTCTTCTTACCCACATCATCCTTGATTTTCATCAAAAGAGGGTCTAATACCTGTTTCTTTTTTATTTCAGAACCAAGAGACGATTGCACCACCTGCTGCACAAACACTCCACCATCCTAATAGTCTAAGAGATGATTTCCATGGTTATCCAGAAGGTGAATATCCCTCACCAACTCCCACTTATCTTTATCCACATACAACAAGCTACCCATGGACAACCTACAAACAATATCAGAAACCACATTAGCTTTACCTGGATGGTAGTGAAGACTCATATCATAGTCCTTTAATAACTTAAGCTACCTCCTTTGCCTGAGATTAAGCTCTTTCTACCTAAACACATACTGCAGGCTCTTATAATCATAGAAGATATCAACATGGACCATACAAAGATAGTGACGACAAATTTTCAACGCAAATACCATGGACAACAACTCTAAGTCATGAGTCGGATAGTTTTTCTCATGAACCTTTAACTGTCTAGAGGCATAAGCGACCACCTTGTCGTGCTGCATCAACACACAACCCAAAACAACCCGGGACACATCATAATAAATGACAAAAACCTTGGTACCCTCAGGTAGAGTCAAGATCGGAGCTGAAGTCAACTTCCCTTTTAGCTTCTCAAAGCTACCCTCGCAAACATCAGACCATAAAAACTTTACCTTTTTCTGAGTCAACTTGGTCAATAGGGCATCTATAGACAAAAAACTTTGCACAAAACTTCTATAATAACCGGCTAAACCTAAGAAGATCTATATGTCGGTTGGAGTCATGGGCCTGTGACACTTCTTAACCACAACAACCTTCTGAGGATCCACCATAATCCCCAAACTAGACACACGATGTCCTAGATAAGTTATGACATTCAACCAGAACTAACATTTAGAGAACTTAGCATACAACTATTAATCTTTCGAGGTCTATAATATCAGGCGGAGGTGATCAACATGATCTCCCTCACTCTTGCAGTATTCTAAGATATCATCAATGAAGACAATCACAAACAAATCTAAAAACTGATGGAAGACCTTATTCATCAAGTCAATGAATGCCGCAGGGGCATTGGTCAAGCCAAATGACATCACCAAGAAATTAAATTGCCTATAAGGAGTATGGAAAAATGTCTTAGGGATATCCACCTCCCTAATATTTAACTGATGATACCCGAACTGAAGATCAATCTAGGAGAAAAACTTAGCACTATGAAATTAATCAATCAAATTATCTATCCTTTTAAGAGGATACTTATTATTTACCTCCACCTTATTCAACTGTCAATAATCAATACATATTCGAATGGAACTATCCTTCTTATGCACGAATAACACTGGCACACCCTATGGAGACACACTAGGACGGATGAAACCCTTGTCTAAAAGATCCTTTAGTTGCTCCTTAAGTTCCTTTAACTCAACCGAAGCAATTCTATATGGGGAATAAAAATAGGATGAGTGTCCAGAACAAGATCAATACTAAAATCAATCTCCCAATCGGGAGGGACACCAAGTACATCATCGGGGAAGACTTTAGGAAACTCATTTACCTCAGGAACATAATGTAAGAAAAGACCCTCTGAGTTAGAGTCTTTAACCCAGAACATATGATACGTACAACCTTTAGAAATTAAATTTTGGGCTCTAAGATATGATATGAACTTTTCCTTAGGCACTAGTGCTATTCCCTCCTTTTCAACAATTGACTCCTTAGGGAATTTAAAGATGACCTTACGGGTCCAACAACCTAGATAAGCATAACATGAGTGCAACTAATCTATCCCTAATATGACATTAAAATCAACCATTTCTAATTCAAACAAATCCACTAAGGTCTCACGAATACCCACATATACCATACAACCCCTATAGAATCTTTTAGCCATCACAGAGTCACCCATCTAGGTAGAAACAGTAAAAAGGTATGACAGAAACTCAGGACCAAAACTAAAATACACAGCCATAAATAGGGTCATATAAGAGTGAATGGACCCCAAATTAAGTAGATAGTACACATCACGGGAAAAGAGTTTCAATATACCAGTAACAACATCTAGAGTTACCTCAAACTCCAGACGAGTAGTAAGAGCATAAAGGCGGTTCTGACCAATGGCGAAGCCTGAATTAGCACCCTTTAGTGCAGGAGCTAATGAAGAGGCAATAGAAACCTTGTTTGCCCAGGAAGAAACTCTAGAGGGATAATCCTGCTACATATGTCCAATTTGACCACACATAAAACATCAATTCCTCCCCTTCTCATACTAACCATGGTAGTGTTGACCAAAAATCTGCAAGAAGGGTAGGATGGTGCTGACTGGGCACCACTAGCTTGAGATTGGGCACCTTGTGACCTAGAAGCATCACTACCCTTAAAATGTCGATCACCTGATAGATTTGGGTAGGGAGTACTAGCCATCAAATAGTTGTTAGAACTTCTGTCATGACCCGAACTAAGGCCTGGCCATGATGAACATCCTGAACTATGAAGGCCCGAATGTCCTACTCTATCTTCTAGTCATGAACAACATTCATATAATAAGAGAAGATGCGGAAATACAATCTTATACGAAAACATGGTCATTAACTCTGAGATTCAAGACATAAGAACGAAAGCTGCAATTAAAAACATTTGAATAAGATCTGACTCAGTCTGCAAAATCTCTACTACATGTCAAAATTGTTCTGATAACCGGATCAAGACCCCCAGTAGACCAAAACAACAGAATAAAATAATTTGAAATAATAGGCCTTCTGGAACAAAGAAGGCTCACCACTGCACGGATCACTTCTCTCTGGAATCCTCTACTAATTAGCTGGACCCTTGGACTGAGCCTCTAAACCTAGGAGGTAGGGGGTCAATACCGATGTACTGGTACAAAGAGAAAATCCAAAATAATAATTTGTATTCAACATATATGAGAGAAATTTAAAATAGTTCATAAACATATCATGTAGTAAGAAATCTCATGGGCATTTTCGAAAGACTATGTAAAATCATCTGAACTTTGTGACATTTTTTGTTTTACTTTTGAGCAAGGTGGTATACCCTACAACTCTAAAATTCCATGGGCTATATGGAATCTTCCATTGACTTGGCGGGCAAGCCTCCAACCCAAGTGTGTCGCAAGGGTTAGAGTCTCTGACTCTGCTACACCACACGGCCGTTGCCAGCATAAAAGTAATATACCCGATCGGCAAACACATTTTTAGGCTAATAGTTACTTGAACTCTAGCCCTCTTTAGGCAACCACCTAGCTCTCTTTATGCCTATTTTTAACTCTTTAAGATATGCATTCTCTGAAAACATTCTCTGAAAACTCTAACTCTATTATGGCATACATTTATATGGTATCGTCATACCATAGACTTGCAAGTCACATCTCTGAGCCATTTTTAGCATATTCCCATCTCTGTTTTCAAAATATAAATTCGGGACCACCATATCAATAAATCATTTTAAAGAACTCTTTCTCTAAAACTCATGTAAACACATGTATGCAACTCTATTTGTCAAATTTCCAATAATGCAAGGTGGTCATGTCAAAGCTCTTAATCTCATGCAAATCTTTCTCTTTTATCAAAATATATTTACATCAATAAAAGCCCTCTCTTAAATCTCTAAATTGTGCTCAAAATACTATGGTATTTGAGTAAACTATTTTCAAGCCATAAATCATGCATTTCAATCAATAACCATAAGTTCATAAACATAAGGTTATCGCAAGAGAGGAATTTTTCATTATTTGTTCTCTCAAACAAATCTTCAATTTCAAGTTTCATACATACACTTATATGTGTAAATCAATTTAAAGGGATAAGGCCTAAAGGCCAAAACAACAATATCATTAAACATGCATAAGGCATAATAAAATCATGGATCTCAAAACCCCTTTAACAAATTCATGCTTGATGATTTTTAAATCATAATTGGGTGGTTTCAACAAGCCCATGTAGTTTTAGGGTAAACCCCACGTACCTCAATTTAGAAATTTGATGGATGATTCTTGAAGCCTATGGTTTGGGGATTCCAAATCTTCAATCAGTTTCAAAAACCCACGGTTGAATCTTGAGTTATTTGGGTTTTTAGTTTGAAACTCTAGAGAGTGTTCTTATGAACTTTTGAAGAAAATATGAATAATGTGGTCACTTGGAGAAAAATTCTGTGTTTAAGTTGACAAAGGGGAGTGGAAATTACCCAATATACCCTTAATGAGACGGAATAAAATATAACTGGGAGCCTGATTTTATGGGCCACCGCGATGCACCACTATCGCAGTGTCTCACTGGGAATTGACGAATGGGATTCTTGTGGTCACCGCGACTCAGAGCCATTGCGTTATCCGACTAACCTTGACACGTATCAAAGACTCGGCCTCAATCTTACTCCACAATTACTTCCTTAACTCAAATAAGCATACAACTATCTTTCATCAACAAGAAATGTTTACTCTTTCTCGTCTAAACAACTATTCATCACCACTATCTCGACCTAAGGAAAAAATATCACTGAAAATTGGAATATCAGGATCCGGAACATAAGGGGAGTACTAAGCACAAATTGATACCTTACTGAGGCCTGAGGAATAGAGCACTCATGGCATGGACTCATTAAAGAGATCTAATCTGAGGACGTACCTAATATAAATCTGAATTTTTCACTGATCGTTAAGAGTATCACATGTGCACAAGAGTCATGAACTACATAACCTGAATTTTTGGAATTTATAACTTACGGAAAGTGATTCTGACTACTGAACAAACTGGAAACTCATCATACTATGAACTAGGAGAATATATGATTCCTTATCATACGCATGAACACAAGCTATGGTCATGAAGCTGAAACATAAAGCATGAGTATATGTCGGAATAACTGAGGTAAACCGCTGAAATAAGAATAGATTGAGCATCATTCTTTGTCATGGCCAATTTCACAACTTACTGGCAGATCTATTAGCATCTAAAAACTTGACTTGGTTACTCGTTCTATCATCTCCCCCTTAGATTTAAGCCATTACTCTAAGTCTGTGGACCACTATATACATTCTGGTATAAACTGAAATCACTTTACTCTAGAGTCGGGGATATAACAATACACATAAAACTAAACTTACCCTGTAAGATGGTATCTTCATGTATAACAACCAATTCTAATTCCTCCTTCTAAGATTCAACCCTTAGGTTTTTATAGCCCTAAAAGTCATCATATAACATCTTAAACTATCTCCAACTCAGATTCTTCCAACACTAAACATAGATATCTCCAAACCTTTGATGGACCATATCACTTTTGTCATAGTCTACCAGCATCACGACTCCAAACTTATATTTCTCTACTATGAAAATCAAGATCATATCAAAAGGCTTAACATTATCTATCAAAACTCTTTAACTTGGCTATTTAGAACACCATAAACCATCTAACTAGTCTTTCTCCACCTAGCAACTCAACAGTACCACAATCCACACACAACATGTAATAGCCTTAGAAAAATACCGCAACCTCATATCACCTTGGCATACTTCTACTTCATACATACAACATCATACTTTATTATGAATCAAATAAACTTAAGTTCTTGCATGCACTGTTCATGCCTATTAGATCGTTTCCATAAAACTAGTATCATTAACCAAGAAATAATCACAACCACCTTCATGGCCATAAACTATTCAAACTTAATGTCTACGGCTAAACATGATTTACAACCCAACCTTACACACAATTCTCACTTGGAAACTATAAAATAAAATATCAAGAAATAGTAGTACACTAGAACTCCGTAGCCACAATAATCGATCATGACCTTGCGGTTTTCCTTATTATAATTCATTAACCCACACTATTTCAACACATCAAGCCTATAGTCTAGCATCAATCACCTACCACCAATGAAGAATGCAACATAATATACTAGTACATCAAATTGGGATATTCTACCAAAATATCTCATTTTATTTAAATACAATCCACAACCAAAACACCTTCATGACATCACTGCTATGCCTCAAAATCTACTACATACCTTCTCACTTCACACTTACTTACCCAAGCGTACATTTAGACTACCTTCAAATTCCACAAACAACCTTGTGTCTATAATTTAAAACTAACTAGCTAATCTAGCCATTTTCATACTTCAAGCAAACAACAACTCACCTTAGCTAATAACTCATTCTCTACCTTCTACTAAACTAACATACAAGGACGTATCACTTTAATACCAACTCAATCTCATGCAAAAAGGTTCAGTTATACATACATTTAATAAATCGCCTTTACCACTTTTTTTGCCATTACGCCTCTAAACCCCTAATTCCAACCAACACAAGAATCAACAAAATGGATAACAAGTTGCTAGTGAATCAAAATAGACCCCACACGGCTCCACTGACTTTGATTTTCAAAAACACAATGATAACAAGGTTACAAGATATAGAAAATTAACACACAATAATGAATGATCTAAGAATACATATCTTAATCTGTATAAATAAAAAATCTGAGTCCAATACTCCCCCCACAGACCACCATACAATCCACACATGCTACTAGCTACCACATTAGTCTATCACTATAAAAGGGGTAAATCATCCTCAAACATTAGTTATTCAACTAAACACATTTATCTACACAAAAGTTATCCTCACTATGATTTCTAACCTTGTGACTTCGTATCACCAACTTCTTGGTTTAGTATTATACTACTATCGGGGAAAATACAGTTCCAACATTCTGCTACACCTCATTCCCTCTTTAAGCATGACATCTGCAACATAAAAATTTTGAAAGGGACTGAATACGCTTAATACTGCAGGCTCAAAAGAACAATTTCATCAGAATCAAAATTCACACTAGAATCAATACACTCTGTGGCACTAACGGACTCTTCACAAGTCCTTGCCCAATTTTAAGATCTTATATGGATCAAACAGAAAGGACTATACCATTTAGATTCCAGAATTCTGTACCTAAATTACTTCAACAATGAGATATATCTGAGCACATCAAAGTAAGGAAAGAATTGGAATGACTTTACTTTCGTATGGGCGAAACCATAGCACGAATTAAAGTATGAAAGAGGAACATTCTGACTCCATAGCACGAACTAGAACATGAAGAAAGGGAAACATTCCTAAACGCCTAGTAGCCTCCTTCTTATAAGTATGGCGCGCTACATACCTATAAATAAGACTCTACCCGATGCAATTTCATAGACACCCTGGGACCATGAACCATGCTCTGATAACAAGTTTGTCATGACCCGAAGTAGGACCTGTCCATGATAGACATCCAAACCATGAAGGCCCAAATGTCCTACTCTATCTGGTAGTCATGTACAATATTTATATAATAAGAGAAGATACGGAAATACAATCTTATATAGAAACATGGTCATTAACTCTGAGATTCAAGACATAAGAATGAAAGCTGCAATTCAAAACATCTGAATAAGTTCTAACTCAGTCTGTGAAATCTCTACTACATCTCAAAACTATTCTAAGAACTGGGACAAGGCCCCCCAGTAGACCAAAACAATGGAATAACATAATTTGAAATAACATGCCTTTTGGAACAAAGAAGACTCACCACTTCACGGATCACTTATATCTGGAATCCTCTACTAATTAGCCAAACCCTTGGATTGAGCCTCCAAACCTGGGAGGTAGGGGGTCAATACAGATGTACTGGTACGCAGAGAAAATTCAAAATAATAATTTATATTCAACATATATAAGGGCAATTTAAAATAATTCATAAACATATCATGTAGTAAGAAATCTCATGGGCATTTTTGAAAGACTGTAAAATCATATGAACTCTGTGACACTCTTTGTTTTACTTCTGAGCTAGGTGGTATACCCTACAACTCTAAAATTCCACGGGCAATATGGAATCCTCCATTCACTCGGTGGGGAAGCCTCTAAACCAAGTGTGCCATAAAGGTTGAAGTCTCTGACTCTGCTACGCCACACGGTCGTCACCAACATAAAAATAATATGCCCGAATTGACAAATCACGATTTTAGGCTAAGATTTACTTGAACTCTATCCCTCTTCAGGCAACCACCTAGCTCTCTTTATGCCCATTTTTAACTCTTTAAGACATATATTCTCTGAAAACATACTCTGAAAACTCTAACTCTGTTATGGCATACATTTATATGGTATCGTCATACCATTGACTTACAAGTCACATCTCTGAGCCATTTTTAGCATATTCTCATCTCTATTTTCAAACATAAATTCGGGACCACCATATCAATAAATTATTTCAAAGAACTCTTTCTCTAAAACTCATGTAAACACATGTATGAAACTCTCTTTGTAGAACTTTCAATAATGCAAGGTGGTTATGTCAAAGCTCTTAATCTCATGCAAGCTCTTAATCTCATGCAAATCTTTCTCTTTTAACAAAATATATTTACGTTAAGAAACACCCTCTCTTAAATCTCTAAATCATGCTCAAAATACTATGGTATTTGAGTAAACTATTTTCAAGCCTTAAATCATGCATTTCAATCAATCACCATAAGATCATATACATAAAGTTATCACAAGAGAGGGATTTTTCATTATTTGTGCTCTCAAACAAATCTTCAATTTCAAGTTTCATACATATACTTATATGTGTAAATCAATTTAAGGGGATAAGGCCTAAAGGCCAAAACAACAATATCATTAAACATGCATAAGGCTTACTAAAATCATGGATCTCGAAACCCCTTTAACAAATTCATGCTTGATGATTTTTAAATCATAATTGGGTGTTTTCAAAAAGCCCATGTAGTTTTAGGATAAACCCCACGTACCTCAATTTAGAAATTTGATGAATGATTCTTGAAGCCTATGGTTTGGGGATTCTAAATCTTCAATTAGTTTTGAAAACCCATGGTTGAATCTTGAGTTATTTGAGTTTTTAGTTTGAAACCCTAGATAGTGTTCTTATTAATTTTTGAAGAAAATATGAATAATGAGGTCACTTGGAAGAAAAATCCCGTGTTTAAGCTGACAAGGGGGTGGAAATTACCCAATATACCCTAAATGAGATGGAATAAAATATAACTGGGAGTCCAATTTTATGGGCCACCCAATGTGCCACTATCGCGGTAGCTCACTGGGAATTGACGAATGGGATTCTTGGGTTCACCGCAATGCGGAGCCATTGCGTTGTCCCACTGGTTAGGACCTGGAACTTCAACGCGCCGCGCCATAATCGTGCTAGGCTGCTGGAATTTGATAATTGTTAAATATACCACTTCCATGATGCGCCAAGCACCAAAATAATGGTGTTTTACAACTACGACTTAATTTATCCATATTATCTTGCCCGGGTATCCGATTTGGGCGAATCTTATATCGACAGAAAGCTCATTCAATTTCCCATACTACATAATTGATTAATATGGAAAATTTGCATAGGATTTATGGCTTTTCAGTCATCTACGCATAGAAATGACGGTTTTCATTCTAGCCCAAAATGCGGGATGTTACAACTTCCCCATCTCTTCTTCTTAGACCATTTTCCACTCTGCTGTTGGCCTCCACCCTATTTTGAAAACTAAAATTTCTTAATCTACCCCTCACCAATCTCAGCTTGCTTCTTTTTCTCTTTTTTGACCTGTTTTATATAAATGAGCAATCTGGAGATGTCCATGTCTTTATTCAACAAGGCAACCTTACTCTCCAAAATTAACTCATAAGACAATACTGAAGTTAAATTTCCCAATTGGGCTCTCATATTAGATACCAGCTTAGGATTATACCCAGTGCTGTAAAAGGCATTCACCACATTGCCAATGGCGAATGGAGAGGCGAGGCCTAGTCTACTTTTTACATTGTGGTGTTGTGACAATCAAAAGGTGTCACCTTTGTGAGAGAGGCGACATAGCGAGATGAGGCGGCAAGGCAACAATGACGTCACTTTTATTTTTTTAAATTAGGGTTTTAGGTATATAAGCTAATTTTAGGGATTATTTACACATTTTGGATCTACCAACTTACTCATTGATGACTGGGGCTGCTACCATTCATCTCACATGTTCGATTCCGGTGACCGGAGATGCATTTCGATGACTTTCGCTACTCTGGTAAGCCGTGAACTATTGATTTATATTTTTTCTTTCTTCTTCTTTTTCTTAATCCAATGGTTGGACTTGTATTTTGGTGCTTTTTTTTTTTTGCTCTTTTTATCTTCATCTTCTTATTCTTATTCTTTATTTTCCTTCCACTGTATTTTATAATAATGAACTTGTCTTACAGACTTACACTGTTACTATAATAGTAACCAGTAAGCTTGTAGCCTTATTATGTAATTTTTTTAGTAAATTATATAGATTTAACATAGTCTGATAGTAATATACTAATTAAAATGACTTGATCATTAATAGCTATTTTAATTTTAATGGCTTCTAAATCTACTAGTAGCAAACTAAGGGATATAAGATGGAATTATGACACATAAGGACCATCAAAAGATACAGTGATATGCAATTTTTGTTGACATACTATTAATGGTGGAATTACTCGATTCAAGAAACACTTAATAGATGGCAGTAAAAATGTCAAGATATGTCAAACTTGTCTGACAAACATTAGGGATGAAGTAAAGGCATTTGTTGATAGCAACGCTGCGACAAATGCAAAGAATGAAAGATATATGCCATCAAATAGTATTATTGACGATGATGATGAAATAAATAAACACGAGGAAACGATGCCTCCCTCCAAATATCAAAAAATATCTTTGAGTGGTAGTGTATCATTCTCGGCACATGTGACAAAAGGTCCTACTGATAAGTTTTATCTACAAAAGCCAAAACATAACACCATCTTTAAAAAGGCAGGAGTAGGAGGAGGATGATGAATTAATGATATAAAAAAAAATCTTAAAGAAGCAGGCGGTAAATACTTTCACAGTATGGATACATGATGTGGGCCTCCCATTGAATTGTGTCAATTATGATTCATTTACCGAGTTCATAAAAGTGGTAGGACAACATAGCCTGAGAATGGATCCACCTTCCTATCATGAAGTTAGAGTTACTCAATTAAAGAAAGAAGTGAAGAATGTTAATGAAATTGTTGAGAAGCATAAGGTTCAATGGTAAAAGTATGGTTGTTCCATTATGATGGATAGATGGACAACTCATAATGGAAAAATAGTCATTAATATTTTGGTTAGTTGTCTGATAGGGAGCATCTTTCTTGGTTCTGTTGAGCTAGCAATGAGTCCACCACTGACACTAAGATGTACAACTTGTTTGAGAAGACAATTAAGGATATTGGACAAAAAAATATTGTGCAAGTTGTAAGCATACCCACATATCTACTGGACTCTAGGTGCTGCCCGTTGTATCAATCTGATATTGCAAGACATATTCAAGATTAATCCATATGACTTAGGTAATACTTAACACCTCTTTTTTAAGTTATTACTAAAGTCTGAATATTTATTAAGCTAATAGTTGATATAATGTCTTTTATAGTTTTTAAGAAGGCCACAAAGGTGGTTTCTTACATAAGTCAAAGGTCGTTGTTGTTGAACTTGATGAGTAAATTCACAAATTAGAAAAATTTAGTGAAACCAGCCAAGACAAGATTTATAATGACTTTTTTGAATTTGGAGTCTATGCACAAACAAAGGAAGAACTTGAGAAGCTTGATCATCTCCAATGAATAAAGTTCTATTGAACTTGCAAAGGAAGTTTTGGGGAAATAAGTTTCCTCCATTCTTTATTCTGTATAATTTTGGAATGATGTAGTCAAAGCTCTTAAAGTTTGTGATCCTTTGGTCTCATTCCTTCGCTTGGTAGATGGGAAAAAAGACCCCCAATGGGCTATATGCTTAAATCAATGGATAAGGAAAAGGAAACTATTCAACAGGGGTTTGATGGAGTTTTGAGGCATAATAAGAAAGTCCTCGAAATAATTGATTCAAGGTAGACAGACGAACTCAAGAGACCTTTGCACTCTACTGGGTATGGTTTGAATTCGGGATTGTACTTTAAATCAAATATGAGTGAAGAGAAAATTGCTAAAGTGTGGGAGAGTGACTACACTTATGTTGAAACAATAGTCCCTGATCGTTCCACAAAAGATTTACTACTTTCTAAGCTTTTAAGTACAATAACGCGGATGGATTATTTGTTTCTGGTCAAGCTGTTAGAGCCAGAGACACAAGGTCACTGGGTTAGTAAATTGGTTTAGTTATATTTATTATAGCTTTAGTGCTTTACTTAAGTTATCGACTTTTTTATACTTTTTAACCTTTAATTTTTTTCTTTAGTTGAGTGGTGGTCCCTATTTGGCAGCAGAACTCCATATTTGCAAAGGTTTGCCATGAGAGTTCTGAGTGTAACTTGTAGTGCATCTGGATGCGAGCGGAACTGGAGTGTCTTTGAATACGTAAGAATAAGTTATTATATTAAACTTTTTATATTGAAGCAATTATTATTAGAATCTAATTAGTAACTACTTTATTATGTACATATTTATTCCAATAAGAGAAATAGACTTGAGCTATCACGTCTCAATATTCTAGTGTACGTTAAGTACAATAGAGCATTGGCACATTGGTATGATATTCACAATACCATTGATCCAATTATGTTGGAAAATATTGAAGATGTTAATGAATAGTTACTTGTTGGCCCCAAAGATAAAAAAGATGAATTAGTGTATGAGGAAGGTGATCTTAATTGGGGTACTGCTACTATGGAAGCTGGAGCTAATGATGATAATGTCTACGGTCTTAGGATAAAGTGAAGGTCAAGGTCACTTGACAAGGGAAAAATGACAAGTTCAAGTCAAACTTAGGCCCTAGTTGATGAAGAATCCGAAGAGAAAGAAGATGAGGGCAATATAATGAAATGCATATTGGAATTGAAGAATATTCAAATCATGAAGAAGAATAAACTTTAGAGTTTTAATATTGCTTGTTTTTTGTATATTGGATAGTTCAGTCATTCAAGTTCTACACTTTTAGTAACTATCAACTATCTATTTTTTATTCTTGACTTGAAATATTTCCTAATATATTAGTGTTATTGAAATTTTGATCATTTATATATTATTTTAATTTTTTTTTATTAATTATTGCCGTACATTCAAAAGGAGATCGCCTCCCCGCTCGCCTAGCCGCGTTGTGAGCGGGGCCTTGTCTCCTCTTATTGCCTTTTGCCATCCAAAACACTGATCATATTGGGAAAACTGATGAAATTTCTATTCATACTCCTTGAATTTCATTCATCCTTGCCTCATGTTAAAAAATTCTTTTGCTTTTAACTCCTTTAACTCCTGAGGAAAGAAGCGATCCAGAAATGGACTAGAGAAATCATCCCATAAGGTAGAACTAGTATCTTCACCTCACGACTGTTCCCACTCTTCGTACCACTGGTATGCCACATCTTTTAGTTTGTAGGTAGCAAACTCTACACCTTCAACCTCTGAAACATGCACAACCTGAAAGATCTTGTCATGACCCGAGACTACCTCTTAGTCGTAACACGGTGCTTAGAACCACATGTGATTCCTAGATTACCCATGAACTGATTTAATATGCAAAACAAAACTTAATTTGCTGAGCAGAATCATACTCATGACAAGTCTAAATAAAGGTAATACTGATACAGTTTACATCATGATACAACTGAAGAAATAAACTCAAATTACATGACTGACTTTGACTGATATTGTAACACCCCATACGTTTCTAAGCTAGAAATCAGACCTTTATTCCTATGTATGTAAACTCTATTCTCGTGATTCATACTTGAATCCATGTTTCATGATCATAAACGTAGTGTGAATAGAGATTATGAGGTGGGAAAGATGTTCGTAAGAGTCACTTAGAGCAAAGTGAGCTTATAGCCTTTGATTCGGTCAAATTTTGGTGTTTGATTCCACAAGGGTCATCTTTGAATGAGTATAACTTTAAATATGTATGGAATTTGGCAACTTAAGACCCAACAAACTTTAGATAATCAAATTAGCTTTCCAACTATACCAATTTCGCTTAATCTGATACTTGAGCAAAAAGTTATGGCCATGCAAAGGGTTATGAATCGTCTAACAATCACCTAAGGCCACTGGAATGAGTGTGCAATTAGCCATGAATCGCTCAGCCTAGGGCTAGGTGATTGGACATGCATTGCCCACCTTGGCTTTGGCAATTTGCTGGGCATCGCCTAGGTCATTGCCCAGTGCCAAAAATGCTCTATTTTAACTTAAGTCAAGGATGTTGAAGTCATTTCACACCCCTAAACCATCCCTAATAACTTCAAAATGATTTGATGAAGTATTAAACACATTAACTCCTCTCTCTTAACCCTAAGCAATCAGTAAACAAGTCAAAACCCTTCTCCATTCCTAAGAACAAGATTCAAGCCCTTTTCACAAGAAATTAGGGAACTCAAGTTTCCAATCCAAGAATACTTCCAGAAATCAGTCGTTAAGGTATGTGTGATGTTCATCCATAGGATCTTTTCACCCATGGAGTCCAAGAATCCCTTTTTATGTTTTAAATTATGAATTGTACATGATTAAGTTGAATTATGCCCATGAACATCTTGATAATTTAATTTTTCATTATGATTACACGTGTTTTCCATGGAAAGAGCCATTGCATGTTTTAAATATTGAACTCTTGTTGTTTAAAAATTTAATTCATGGTTTTAGTATTGTAAGTATGTTATTAACACGTGATTTACCCATTTCCATGCTTAAGTTCATGACTCTCATGTGTTTGATGAAATGTCTAAGTGTTGGATTTTGAACAATGATTCCCTACTATAGTTTCAAAGCTTTTATTTGTCCTTATTCTTATTTCCATTCAGTGTTGGTGGGTTATGAACACGCGATACCTAGTTGTTTACATAATTTCAGCATCTTTAGAATGATTTCAGATATACCATAAGCATTATCATTCAATCAGTTATTATGATTAGTTGTTTGTTTAGTTAAGCTTAGTTCAGTCCAGTAATCAATATCAGTTCTATTGGGAGTAAGATTTAGCACCGAGCGAACCTAGGGATGGCAAATCACCCACCAGCTAGGATTGGGTCCTTAGAAAAATTTCCTAAGTTCTAGAACTACGTAGCCAACGTAGGATTGTGAGATGTCACTCACTAGTTTAGGAATGACATTCATTGAGATGTCACCCGCCAGTTTAGGACTGACATTCTCTTAGGGGTCACCTGCCAATTTAGGACTGACTCCCTAGTCCTTTGGGACACTAGTTGAGTGGATCCACATAACCATTATTAGTACCCGTGGCACGGTACTGGCACCCTTTAACTGGGGTTATAGGTTGGACCCTAATTAGCACAAATTAGGGCATGTCGGTTAGATGATACCTCCCACAGTCTTGGTACAGTATTCAGTATAGTTTCAGTTTAGGTTTGCTTGACCAAGTGAATAGATTTTTAGTTTATCAGTTATATAGTCTTCAATATTTCAGATTACAGACTTGTTTCAGATTTTAGATTAATACTTCGTCTTACATTCCAGATGTTACAATTTTCATGCATTCATGTTTAGTTATCTCATGCTTTACAGTTAGTCCTTAGATCACATTCACAGTACCCCATGTATATCAGCCTGACCTCATTGAATATACCTGTATATTCAAAGTACTGACCAAAAACTCTTCTTTGTTCTATGATGTCTTATATCATAGGTTCGCACACTCAGTTCCCCGATCATAGTTACACATCCAAGGATTTCTTAAATGCAACAGTGGTGAGTACTTATCTATCGAGGACATAATGGTTTACTTTAGTTGTTCAGTAAATTCAGCCAGTTGATGTTAGTTGGGGACTTGTCCCATCAACTCTTTAGCTAGTTTAGAGGCTTTCAAACATTCAAATAGTCAGTTAGACAGTTAGTTTTTTTTAATAGTTTTATATATTATTTAGACTTAAGATTAAATCATAGTTCCAGTATTCAGACCTTATGGCTTTATCAGTTGTTTCCATACATGTCCATTATTATTATTATTTTATTCAGTACTCATAGAAGATACCAACTCACGAGTTAGCTTGTAGTTACTTGTGACCGTAAGCACCATTGTCACGACTATGGGGTGGCCTCGAGTCATGACAACCACATATGAAGACTCTACTATGGAAAATAAAAAATATATAGTACATGATCCACAACTGTCTGGAGTTCTAGAAATAGGAGAACTTATCACCGGTTAGCTGAAAGCTGCAAACTATCTGACCCTGGTGTAAGAGCAACATATGGTATATACATTATGAAGGATGTAACTATAAATGCATATATGGTTAGTACGTTGGAATGTACTGAGTATATGAAGACATACACTAAATCATGGAAATATTTCAAACTTGCTATAAAAGTGAGGATTTTAAGTTATTTACTGAAATATACATTTTAAACAAGACCATACATGAAAACTATAAATCATAAAGAATTTATAAATCATGAACTAAAAAATATTCTATAAGCTAGAAGGCAGTAGAAACATAAATGTTGTAAGCCATTCTCTTATGGGGCTGAATATGTTGTAGAATCTGTACTGAGGATGACGTATGAATACTAGGTCTGAAATTATGTGGTGGGAACTGACTTAACTCATTGATATGAATATGCAAACATACTGATCCTAAATGAATAAACTTACAAAACCAATATAACATGTATTAAGTAGAACTGATTAGCTGAATGACTGATGTCTGTGTGACCGAACAATTGAAATTTAAGTAAAGGGATAACTAACATTGGTATGCTGAGTAGCAAATATATGAATACTGATCATGTAAACCTAAATTGTACTTAGTCTGATTAATAAGACGAAAACTATGTTGTACTGTGCATATGGGATAAGGACTAACTGAACAACATGAGATAACTGAGCATGCATGAAAACTGCAATATCTGAGAATGCAATACCAAGCATAAGGATATTTCAAAAATAATCTGTAAACTGAAATACTAAAATTTGATCACTAAATAACTAAGAATCTGTACACTTGGTCAAGCAAACCTGAACTGAAAATACACTGAATACTGTACTGAGATAGTGGGAGCTATCATGTAACCAACATAAATCATGTGAGCTATCATGAAGTCCAACGTCTGACCTACGTTGAGGAGGGCTATTCTATTCTTGCCATAGGAATAGAACCTAAACTATAGTGATAACTAAACTGATGTCCCGAAGGACTAAAGAGTCACCCTCTACTGGCAGGTGTTCGCATGAGCTATGTGTCAACCCTCAACTGGCAGGAAGATATCTTAAACCTACGTTGGCTACGTAGTTCTGGAACTCAGGGACTGCTACAAAAGGTCACACCCTCTACAGGCAGGTGAGCCTCTATCCCTAGGTTTGGTCGGTGCTAAATCCTACTCTTAATTGAAAGATACTTAAATACTAACTGGTGCATGCACTGATAACTGTTAACTGATAAGCTCAGGTCATGGTATTTTGAAAATAACAGTGCATACAGATTCTAAGGTAATTATTAACATATATAATTGATACTACTCAACATGATCATAGTGTTCTGAATATGATATTAAAAATCATGGTCTGACTAACTCATTACTTGAAAATAGAATTCATGTAAAAATACATAGGTATCGGGTGTTCATAACCCACCAACACTGAATGATCATTAAAACATGACATTTAAACTCAAACTGAAGTATTAAATCATGGTCCAACTCAATACATAGGCATTTCATCAAACATAGGGAAAACATGAACTTAAAACATGAGAATATTGCTAAAAATCATGAGTTTAGGATCTATCATGGAATTCACTTGAATAAAGCATGAGAAACTTACATTTATATAGCATGAGGAATTCAAAATCTTTCATGGGATCATACATGGGCTGAATTGCATTAAAATCACCATGAAAACATCAAATTCAATCTTTCTTGAACATATAAAATATCATAATGATAGAAAATTCATTCTTTAATTGAAAAAAAAAGGTTTTTGGGCTCCATGGGTGAAAGAGACTCATGAATGAATACCCCACATACCTCAAACCATTAACTTCAAGGAGAAACACTAATCTTGATGCTTTCTTGAAGGTTTTTTTTAACTTAGGGAACTTGAATTCTTGATTTCTTGGAGATAAAGGAATTGAATTCTTGTTCTTGGGGGGAAGGAAATGGTTTTCTTGAGAGGAAAATTGGAGAAGAAGGGCAAAATTATGCCCTAACTGATGCCCAAGTCATGTTATGGACGAATGGGGTGAGGGTGGAAAAGACCCAATTTCCCCTCAATTATTTAATTAAAAAAGAATTCGACGCTACTACATCACCGCAATGTGGTCTTATCGCGAAAGCTTACTGGTTCTAACAAAAATGATCATAACTTTTCGCTCTTGTATCGGATTAAAGCAAAATTGGTATCTTTGGAAAGCTAATTCAATTATCTACAATTTGGTGGGTCTTGATATAAAAAATTACAGATATAGAAGAAATTATATACATTCAAAGTTGACCGTTATAGAATTGAATATCAAAATTTGGACGAATCAAAGGCTCTTAGCTCAACTTTGTTCTAAGTGATTCCTACGAACATTTTTCACCTCATAAGCAGTTCACACACTAGGATAAAGTTTATGACACATGTATTCTATTATAAATCTAGAACTAGACACAACTCTTTCACCATGACACAGTTAGCATACGATCGGGACTAATGTCGCGTCGCGGGCCTATCGCGATGATCCACTGGTTCTGTGACCCAAACATGCCCCAAATCTTGTCCAAAAAATTTGAAACTCCTCTGAGGCACACTTCTTATATCACTAAACATGAATCAACTTAAAAACTAATGTCTCGGGGTCAGAAAGACCAAAATAAAAATTCTCAAAGTTTAGGGGTCCTGAAAATGGCTAATTCCCCAACACTTAGTAACCTTGGTACCAGTAAACATCGAAGGATATAGTCTCATAAATTGGCCAACTCTAGTAACCTTAGACGAACCCATAGCAACAACAGTAGAACCAGATTGTTTTGACTGAAATGCCACCAACCAAGTCAACAGGTTAATGGAGAGATAGTACTTAACATTAGTAACCTCCCTGAGAGGTGACTGAGTATAAGTGTAACTCTCAGGATTAGGATCAGTGGGGAAAGACAGGACTCCATGAGGACAGTCAGATACAACGACCTTTGATCGGGTCTAGACCCCAGAAGTTTGACGAGCTCCATCCACATTGACCTCAGGTGGGACAAAAGAGTTCACATAGATATCAAATCTTCTTAAAGGAATGATCTGAAAGACGAACAAACAAAAACCAGAAGGATCCAATACCTTAGACTCTATGGCTTGAAATTAAGATAACAAGAAAGGAAACCATTCCTAAATGTCTCATAGCCTCTCCCTTATAAGTATGGTGTGCTACACATGCATAAAAGTAACTCTATTTGACACGGATTTATGGCCACTCAATTTACTATAATCCTAGGCTATGATACCAACATTGTCACAAACCGAACTAGGGCCTGGCCATAATGAGTATCTCAAGTCTTACATGGACCGGACATCACCCCCTTCATCTAACCTAGTTAGTACAACAACCTCAAGTGTCGAATGAATTCCAAACATATAACAAGATAATGTAAAGTAGGGCTAATATTAATTCATAAAATATCTATACCATCCACTAGTAACCGGACAACCGTCCGTCGTCGAAACAATCAACCAAGCCACCCAAGTCTACAGTAATCTAACAAAGCCTCTACAAAACCAAAGTTGATAAAATATCAGGACATGCCCCGACAGTAGCCAAAATAAAGTAAAAACAAGGTCTAAGACATAAGAAATAAGGACCATGAAATGAAGCCTTCTAAAGTATGGAAGCTCATCACTTTAATGTCAACCCATGAACTACTTGAACACCTGATCACGACACAAAAAAATAGATGAAGTTCTGGTGCCTGCATTGCGTGGGGATACAATATTCAGAGATAGTTAGCGGTTGGAGCTCTAGCATGTAACTTAGGGATAGAGGAATAAAATAATGATATGATAATATTTCAAAGTCAGTACAACATCCAAAGTATAACATCATAAGAAATACATATACATATATAATATGCTATGCCGGGTTAGGGAACAAGGATTAACATAGACATTGAAAACCTTAACCTGGGCTGTATAGCATAATTGTCATACCTCAAATAACCCATGACTATATGGGCTCATCCCTCCCCTAGTTGGAAGGGCCCAGTGCATGTAGCCGTGCGAACCTGAGAATATCCATATCCATATATATCTTTATGGGGGACTCAAACCTCTTGTCTAAATCAAGGTGACTTAAGCACCAATTTATACAATAAGGGGGACTCAAACCTCCCATTCATATATTTATTCGGGGGACTCGAACCTCCCGGTCATATAGACACACACCAGCTAGCGCGGTTTTGATGTTAGTCCTCCGAACTCTACTTTCATGACCCGACTACACATCTCTCTTTGAAGACTAATTAAAACATTCATTACACATACAAAACCATTAATCCAATTACTTACCAAAGGCATACCATTGATATCATCATACCGACCCCACTTAAAATCGTACAACTAGCCATAATCATTATTAATCAACTTGGGACTCGAAACCATTGTCTAAACAAAGACAACAATTCAATTTAACCCTTAGGGACTCGAACTCATTTGGTATTTCAAATTAATTTATGGCCAACATGGCCTTCATAAAACTATTTACCAATCAATAACATTATTAGGCTAATGCCTTAGTTCAAAATGCAATTCAATTCAATTTATGATCATCAAAACCTTCACGAATCCATTCATCCTTCATTGACATTCTTATGTCAATCATTAGTTCAAAACACAATTTAAACTTGTGACAAGATCATTCTCCTTGAAATTTTCACAAACAAGTTGGGGCATACAATTATTAAAATAAAAAACCAACAAATTTATGGTTAAACATGACCCATTTATTAAAATACAATTCCTATGAACCCACATGTGCAAAACCATCATTAAAACATGTATAATCATAATTTAAACCAAGAGAAAATAATACTCAACATTATGCATTCAAACCCCCAACCATAGTTTTCAAAACCACCATTAATGACTCATGAACAATGCTCTAAACATATGATTTTAGTGAACTAACAATGAAGGAAGAGTCACATGCCTGAGTTATGAAGATTCACGGATAGAATTTGATCCTTAAGTACTTAGATGACCACTTTGAAGAAACCCTAGCCCAATCTTTCTTGAGAAGTTTTAGAGAGAGTTTTGATCTTGTAAAGTGCATAATGGATGACCAAAAGGTGTTAGAAGACATGGGGTCTTAAGGTCTTGGGGTGAAAAATGTCCATAATACTCTCAGCTTAAAAGATATAAAAAGTCTGCAGGTGGCTACTAGTTAAGCCATTGAGTCGTCACCACATCTTACAACTCGTACCATTGAGTTGTCACTAAGACAGAGAATTGGATACCACACACTGTCCAACATATGACTCCCTAGTCTCACTCATCACTAGACCATATGACTTATATGGTCTAGTCATAACCAACACATAATATCTAGGGCTTAGACACTGGACAACATTTGACTTGACCCTAAGCACTCGTCACATGATCATACAACTCATGAGGAGTCTCTCATATACATGACATATTTGGCCAGTAACACACTAGTTAACTTTTGACTTGGGTGCCCTAACCCGTAACCACACCATACGACTCGTACGTTGATTCGTCAATAGGACAGTGAGCTCAAGGCTCGAAAAAAATTCAAGGGCCAAAACTTAGGGTGTTTTAATAAGAAACTTCTCTTCCCCGCAAAGGTTAAGTATGACTACAATTTACCCTCACCAAATATAATTTATGGAATTAGACTCTACATATTGTTGTTATTATGTCATTGCATGTTTGACTACTAATTTCACAAATTTAACTCAGATTATTTTCTAAATTGCGTATTAGTAAAAACATGCATGATCAGTTGTTAGACCATATAAGTGATGTAAACAAGAGTAAGCTGATTGTTTTATAGAAAACTTTCTTCCTCCGTCCATATTTACTTGTTCACTTTCCTATTGACACATGAATTAAGAAACAATAAATAATATGGGTAATTTTATGATATTACCTTTTAAATATAATAAATTTAATGTCTTAAAAAAGCATTAGATAATGAATCATATTTAATGTTAAGGATAAATGGGTAGCAATAGGTGAATTATCTATTCGTTTTATAAATTGGACATGGATTATTGGACATCCCAAAATAGAAAAGTGAATAAATAAAGATGGACAGAGGGAGCATATAATACATAACGAATCATTTAGAGAATCATGAAATCCACTACAACAGACCACAAACACTATAATACAACGAATCATTTAGAGAATCATGAAATCCACTACAACAGACCACAAACACTATAATACAACTATGAAGAGGAGTAAAACAGCTAAATGCACCAAAAGTCAAAAATTAGTATGAAGTTTTTGCATATAATTATGTAACATATATAGGAAAATTCACAATTGCGTGCTAAATAAATAAATAAATAATATTTGGTTACAAACCTAAAATCATATCATGGTACTTTGTAGCTTTTTTAATTTCCTTATTTTTGATCCAAGCTTAGTTGAAACATTTATGAGAAGTTTTATTTTCTTTCTCCATCTTTTATGAGTTTGACCTTTTTCACAATAAATGTTAAGAGATTGAGCACGAATCTCTCTTGAGCGCGGTGGTAGATGAAATGCTTTAAAATCTTCCACTAGTTTAAGGATTCGAAACTTGTATTAATAGAAGCCGTACAGAGAAACTTGGAAAAGGTATTCTAAAATACCTTTTTTCAACTTTTCATTTAATCCTTCACATAACTAGAACTATTGTTGTCACGATCCAAAAAGGGGTCATGATGATACTTATCACGACTCAGCCTTAATAAGTAAGTCAAACACCTAAACTAATAAAGGAAAAATAAATTAACAATAACATAAACCAAGTGGAGCCTTCTAGAACGACGTCAAACCAATATGAGACACAATCAAAACAGCAGCCTGAAATAAATCTCATAAGTCCCCAAAGTCTGGTGTCATAGTGTAAGAACATCTAGTACATAACTAAATCCAAAAATACATATTTGTCTCTGAAAATAAAAAAAATATATAAGTTAAGATAAAAGGAGATCTAAAATTAGCTCTGAAATTCCTAGGGCACTAGTACCTCATGAAATACCACTCTAATTCACATATAATCATCTATCGCGTCATATACTCGTACTCAAATCTACACCAAAAGAGCACAGTAAGGGGTGACTATAGTCCATTTGTACTCAGTACATATTATAAACCAACTGAGCAAAGTAGAAAAATAACATAAGTAAAGAAAACTCTGAGCATGTTACCTGCAAGCAGAAAAGTCTCAAATAGTAGCTCACACTATCTCTCTTAACAGTTCTAATATATAACAAAAAATAAAAATAAAAACAACACAGACATACACAACGAATATGTTGAAATTAAACATAAATCAAGAAAACTAAATAAATCATGACAGGTGTATATGCGAATATCATGAAATGCAATATCGATGGGATGAACATCCATCACTTTCTGTATACACCCACCGAGCTCATGGATCTCAAGTAGGACCATGGGGGGGGGGGGGCTCTAAACCTATATACTATATTTCATATCTCAATATCAACTCACCTCTCAGACTTGTGTTCACGAAGAGTATTTTGATGTTGCTCAAATTATACCTCCCCAAAAGTATAAAGTAATCGCAGATGAATTAGTACTTAATTGAGAGCTTTTACTTATCAAGTAGAATGAGTCTAATGTCTCTAAAGGTTTCTGTAAATTGATCATTTTTCATAGCTTTGAAACTGAATGATATCTAAGACTGTCTTCTTTGTTTCACTATATATAGTAGTCTATTAAAGTGTAACTTTTCCTTTAGACGGAAATCTATTTGACGTTTGCAACTTGCAAAGAAAGGTCAGAAGGTAACAGGCTGCCACAAGCTGCCTTAAGCAGACAAATTATCCTTTGTAGCTATAATTAGCTTTCAGGTAAGGTTTGCATATGCACTATCATTTCAAGATCTTGTTTGTGGAGTTACACTGGATATGTTTTTGTGCGCTTGTTTGCAAGCTTAGGTTGGCTGGAATTTCACTAATTGTTGAGAAATAAGTATTTTGGCATTACCCTCGTAGTGCTTGTCCTTTGAATTTGGTTATTATCCGTGGTTTCTTTTGTACTTTGATTATGACTAATGTTTAGGATGAATTGTCAAGTATTATATATTAATTTTCCATGACTTACTTTGTTTCAATAATTTCATTGTATATATATGTGTGTGTGTATTGTGTTGGCATGTGTATTCTCGAGTTGAGGGTCTATCCGTAGTGATATGACTTAAGTACATTCTACCCTTTCAGACTCCACTTTGTGAGATTACACTGGATATGTCGTTGTTGAGTAATAGGTAGTATGACAACATTAGAAATATGCAAAGAATGTCATGGATGATAGAGTACCTCTGAGTTAACTTGCCCCCTTAGCTACATGTTTTCTCCATGAATAGCACTTGGTTTTTCTCATTATATGAGGTTTTGGTACTAGTTTTTAATCTTCTAACAAGACCATTTGTCTTCTTCTTGTTGTTGCTCTTGTCCCTCAAAACACACCAAAAGTCGAAAATCAATATGAGGGTTATTACACAAAATTATGCAAAATATATAGGCAATTTCACAATATTGAATGCTAGATAGATTAAAAAAAGTATTTGGTTACAACTTTAAAATCACATAATTGTACTCTTGAGATTTTTCATTTCCTTTATTTTGTTCAAAGCTTAGTTGTAACATTTATGCAAAGTCTTTTTTTTTTTTCATCTTTTATGAGTTTGACCTTTTTCACAATAAATATTAAAATATTAAGCACGAGTCTCTCTTGAGCTTAGTGGTAGATTAAATGCTTTAAATCTTTCACTGGGTCAAGAATTCGAAACCTGTATCAATGAAAATCAATCCAGCTATAAGGTATTCTGAAATATCTTTTTTTAAACTTTCATTTAATTCTTAGCATCACTAGAGCTTTTGAATTACTTTATAAATTAGTTTGTTTAATTCGTGCAACTGTGGGTTTATAAAATAACGTGTCACTAAATAATTAAAATAGAAAAAATTATGTTAACCTTTATTTTTTTTCGTTCTCTCTCAACTTCTACATTTTCTTTGATTTTTATTTTTTAAATATTTTTTTTTGCGTAATTTTTATTATTCTTGTTCTTTTCTTCGATTTCTTCCAATCAAGTTACATCTCATGAGCAAGAATTGACACTATCACATTATAAAGGCAAGACTTATGACTTTCAAACAATAAGCTACATTTCATGGGTAGAGTTGACACTACTACATTGTAGAGATAAGACATGACTTTCAAACTACAAGTTATGTTTCATAGACAAGAGTTGACACTACCATATTGTGTTTTGATATGTGATGTTCTATAACTCTTACCTTAGAGGCAAGATTTAGCTCAAGGACTTTAAAACTACAAATTATGCCGCACGGGTAAGAGTTGACTCTACCACGTTATATTTTCATTTATGAGATGTTCTACAACTATTGCTTTAGAGGCAAGACTTAGCTCAAGGACTTTCAAAACTATAAATTATGCCCCACAGGAAAGAGTTGACACTACCACATTATGTCTTCATTTATGAGATGTTCTACAACTCTCGCCTTAAAGGCAAGACTTAGCTCAAAGACTCAAACTATAAATTATGCTCAACGGGCAAGATTTGACACTACCATATTCTGTCTTCATCTATAAGATGTTCTACAACTCTTTCCTTAGAAACAAGACTTATCTCAAGGACTTTCAAACAAAAAATTATGCCTCACGGGCAGGAGTTGACACTATCACGTTATATCTTTATTTATGAGATGTTCTATAATTCTTGCCTTAGAGACACGACTTATCCCAAGAATTTTCAAACAAGTTACGTATATTGGGCAAGAGTAAACACTAACACATTGTATTTTTTACTTATGAAATGCACTATAACTCTTGTCTTAGAGGTAAGACTTATCCTAAGGACCATCAAACAACAAGTTATGCCCCATGGGTAAGAGTTGATACCACCACATTGTGTATTGATTTATGAGATATTTTATAACTCTTCCCTTAGAGGCAAGACTTAGACCAAGACTTTCAATCAACAAGTTGTGCCCCATGGACAAGGGTTGACATTACCACATTGTGTTTTTATTTATGAGATATTCTATAACTCTTGCCTTAGAGGCAAGACTTAATCCAAGGACTTTCAAATAACAAGTTACGCCTCATGGGTAAGAGTTGACACCATCATATTATGTTTCGATTTATGAGATGTTCTATAACTCTTGCTTTAGAGGGAAGACTTAGCTCAAAGACTTTTAAACAATAAGTTACGCTCCATGGATAAAATTTGATACTACCATACTGTGTCTTTATTTATGAGATGTTTTATAAATCAAGGACTTTTAAACAACAAGTTATGTCCCATGGATAAGAGTTGACACTACCACATTATGTCTTGATTTGTGAGATGTTCTATAACTCTTGACTTAGAGGCTCAAGTTAGTCCAAGGACTTTCAAACAAGTTGTGCCCCGTGAGTAAGAGTTGACATGTCATATCGTGTCTTGATTTATGAGGTATTCTATAACTCTTGCCTTAGAGACAAGACTTAGCCGACAAGTTATGCCCCATGGACAAGAGTTGACACTATCATATTGTGTCTTGATTTATATGATGTTCTATTAGTCTTGTCTCTAAGACAAAACTTAGCCCAAGAACATCCCAAAAGAACAAGTTACGCCCAATGGACAAGGGTTGACACTACCACATTTTTTATTTATTTATGTGATGTTCTATAACTCTTGCCTTAACTTAGAAGCAAGACTTAGCTCAAGAATTTTCAAACAAGTTATGCTCCACAAGCAAAACTTGACACTACTACATTATGCCTTGATTTATGAGTTGTTCTATAATTTTTGCCAGAAGCAAAACTTATCCCAAAGAACTTTCTAACAATAATTCATGCCCTTAAATTTGCTTTGATGTAAAAAAAAGATTCCTTTGCAGATTATTCAATTTTTTTTATTTATTATCAAAATATAATAGAAGTTGAGAAAAAAAAAAAAGAGATCAAACAAAATAGAGAAATAAAAAAAGAGATTGAGAAAAAAAGACAAGAAAAAAATAAAGATTAAGAAAAAAGCGAAGAATTTAAAAAATCGAGAAAAACAAAAATGAGAGGAAAAAAATAAAAATTAAGTTTGAGAAAAATGAAGGAAAAAAAAGGAGAAATGATAAAAACCAAAAATAAAAGAAAAATAAAGGTTGAGAGAACAGAATTAAAAAAAATAAAAATAAAAAAGAAATGAAGAAATAGATAGTGTTTGAGAAAAAAAAAGAGAAAAAAATAAAGGTTGAGACAAATGAATTAAAACATGAAAATTAAATTAAAGAAAAAATAAAAAATTTAAAATAATAAAAATAAAAATAGAATTTGAGAGACAATTGAGTATGGAAAGTTTAAAAATATTTGAGGTGTTGAAGGGCAAAATTGTACTTGTACTATACTTAAAAATGAAGAAAGTTTAGTCTTTAAAGATTTTTTTGGAGTCAAAAATCCAAAGCCACCCACTATTGAGGCTTTACCATGTAATTTTCTGGATTTATTTCTATATATGGGACCCCGAATAAATTTTGAGGATATATTAGAAGGTTTGAGTATTTTAGATAATTAATTTAATTAATAATTTAATGGGTCAAAATCACAAATTATTTATTTATGTGGCCAATACAAGAATAATTTTAAGCGGGTAGGATTTATCATATACTAGAATAACAACATCGGATGTTTTAAACAAGATCGGCACAACAAGAGCTTTTTATTCCCTTCTCATATTGCAGCTTTCGAAGAAACCCTCGACAATTTAAGGTTAGCTGCTTTGAATGGATAAATTCTTAAGGTTATATTTGTTGTTATTGTAGGGTAAAAATTTACACGCACTCGGTATATACATCAAATTAATATTTTTTATCATGATTATGTAAATAAATTAAGTAAAATACATATCAATTAATCATGATTAAGTAACATAAACTTTAAATTCAAACACACTAATTTCACAAATTTAACTCAGGTTACATTATTTTCTACATTGTGTATTAGTAAAAACATACACGATCAGTTATTAGACCGTAAAGTGATGTAAATAATAATAAGCAGATTGTTTTATGCAAGAGACACCGAGATAGATCACATAAATACACCATCATTTGATCACGATTTTGATTCAAACATTACCTTTCTTTTATAGGTCCCATCAATTTGTAGTAGGTATCACATGCCATATTTTTAAATGTCGGTTATATATATATATATATTATATTAAATGCATCAACTCAAAACTTTTAAAGTAAAATTACTAAAATATCCTCAACCTAAAAAAATCCGCCAAACTCTTATTTATTATTTTTTTTTAAAGAAAATGACAAACCCCTGCAAAGGGACTTAATTACCGAAAAAAATAAAAACCCCAAGCGATGAACGCTTAGCACCATGCCCCAATAAAAAAACACATCGTTTACCAATCGATATGGTTCGATGCAAAGAGATGTGTCACCTACTCAGGTAATTATGTTGATTCAAGTGAGACTGTTAATAGGTAATTTCATTGATTCAAGTGAGAGATTCAATACAATGATATGGCCCGCTTTGCGTATTTTTTCCCTTCTC
Source organism: Capsicum annuum (assembly GCF_002878395.1). Classification (NCBI taxonomy): domain Eukaryota; kingdom Viridiplantae; phylum Streptophyta; class Magnoliopsida; order Solanales; family Solanaceae; genus Capsicum; species Capsicum annuum. The sequence continues at coordinate 46,203,684 of NC_061111.1, forward strand.
TTCCAATTTCTCCGAACTTTGAAATTCTCTAATTGTAATTACTCGTGTCTTACATCTTATTTGAGTCTACTCAGTCATTATTTGTTTTCAATTTTTGTTGTCAAATTTCTTAGTTTTATCCATTTGGATATATTTCTTTGCCGCTCCCTTGTTAATTGTGACCTTGTGAAAAGCTAAAAGTACTTGCGGCCTCCAACAAAAAAAATTTCTCAACAGCAATTCCTCAACAAGCTCCACTTTCTCTAGAAACTTGTGATTTAGTTCTTAAGAATCCATACTATCATCCTCTAATTTCAGAGTTCCACTCAGTTCCAAAGCAGACTTTGTCCTTATCCACTATGCTTTTTCAAATAAGTTCTTAATGCCACACCATTTACCATCATCTATTATACTTTGTACGTTTTTTTCATCCGTTCAACATTCAAAAGCTGCACGCGACAACTGCTTCCTGTAACAAATTGTAAGTTGAAAGTTAATTCCCATTCATCTTTTTCTACATCAAGCATTTTGCCCATCTATTCTACTTTCAACATTGCCAGTGACATCAACCTACGGAATAATTGAATCATAAGTAGAAATCAATCCCCACACACCATACACCTAGAATCGAATTACTGTTGCGCTATGAACTTCATCCCATCCAGATATTTCTTACTTTGCTGGCTCTGTGAATTTGAATAACTTACAACTATTTGCTGCCGTGGGAAAAATGAGGAACTGGGTTATGAAGGCGCCCACATACTCTTAACGGAGTAAGTCACGAAAATTAAACAATCCGACAATTTCCTCTGGCAAAAACGAATTGTAAGTAGAAGTTGATTCATCATCTTTTCTACTTCGTACATTCTGCCCATCTGTTCTAGTTTCCAAGCTATCAGACACATCTCTCTCCGGCATAACCAAATTGTAAGTAGTAGTCAAAGCTTACCCCTATTGTTTCCCTAAATATCCTTCAAAGTTTAGCCTTATAGACCGGTTTCAAACATGCTAAGAGTTGCCACCGTTCGTTCCAAACAAATGACCCGACTGACCACTTTTCAGGTTTTGTCATCCTATATCCTGGAGTCTTAAATCCATAATAACTTTACATGGACAACAACACATTAAATCATCCTGATTTTAATTGTAATTGTATATATAAAGTTTTCCTTGCATATATTTTTCCATTCTCCCATTTTTTTCTTGGAACAGGTTAACATTTCATATATGTCTTCTCTTTTTTTTTTTGTTGGGTATCATTCTATGATTACATATGCAGGATGATTATCCAATATATGTGCATATATATGAACAAATTGCTTATAAAGCGCAGCTTTTATCCTTTTAAATTAGGATCTTGGCATTTGTTTGTCTTTTCATTGTAATATTGATTCCAAAATTTCCATCTTCCTTTCTTAAACATCTCCTTTTCACACTTCTTAACCTTTTTATGCTTGATCTTCATGGTTTTGGTGCTGCGACATGCTGTCCATGTATTTTGTTTGCTACATCTTCAACAATATCCATCAGCGGTAAAACTAATTTGTAGGTTCACCCTATAAGTTTACTTTTGTGTACATAGTAGGAAACGTTCATTTTCTAAATCTTTCAAACACTGTAAGTAGTTATATTTTAATTTTGAAGTATATAAACTGAGCAAGCAAATTTAGTTTAAATGGTATTAAGAGTAGTAAAAGCATCATGCTTACCTAATTTCTAACATACCAACGTTATCAGAGTATAATGGTCTTCATTTTTTGGGCAATCATTGTCAATCTTCCTACTCGTGAATATTCGTTCAACCAACAATTGAGGTAAAACTTGTAATTACAAAGTTATGCAGAAACTATAATGAGGTTGGTGTGAATTGTACCAACTGAACAACTAAAATTCCTTGAAAATGTTAGTATTAATTGTTGTCGTGGTGACAATCTCCATGTATTACAGTGTTGTAAACTATGCATTGTGTCTTGATCATAATTATTTTTACCTTAGTTTTTGGTAGAATAGCCTTTGAAACATAAAGTGTTCATTTACTAGATGAGTTAGTAATGAGGTCTTAATTTGAATAGGCCTTACAAAAGTGTTTATTCTCAATATGATGGCAGTTGACAAAGTGGAACCACTGATCGAAGCGCTACACGTTTAACTTGGCTTTTGAGAATTCTAATGAGGAGGCTTATATAACTGAAAAATTCTCTTAGTCTTCTGTAGCAGGTAATTTCATTTGTATTCCTGAGTTGGTTCTGTAGACTGGATTATAAGTGTTGAGAGCATCTATGATTGTAGCTTAGTCCTCCCTTTACATGAAAGAATATTTGGACCGATTGTATATTTACATGGTTTTAGTTAGATCTTCTGCATTTTCTAGCAGATCTCGAAAGTTAGACCTTTTTTTATATAATAATTTGCCCCATTCTTGCTATCCTGCTGCAAATAGATTACTTTTGAGCTGAGGGCGCGTGAAACAACCTCTATACTATGTAAAGATAGAGATAAGGTATGTGTACATCTTACCCTCCTCAAACCAACTTGTGGGATATCACTTTTAAGTCGTTTGTGGTTGTAGTCCTTACAGAAGTGTTAGGAAAGTTGGTCCCATTTGATAAATTAATGAATCATCATGCTCTAATTTTTCACTTTCGGTCAGCGAGATAAAGGGTATTTTAAAATTTTGTTTCCTTAGCCACAAACTATATAGTACTTAAAATATATTCCGAAAAAACAGAAAAATTGACTTAACGGTCTTCGTAATCATTTACCATTTTATATGTAAAGTTTTTCTTTAATGCCCAGTAGTTTAAGCTTTATTTACCATCTCTCACACGGTCACACACAATATCTTTACATTTTGTATCATTTAACTTCATTTGTATCATTGACCATGTCGTACTTTAAACACTTGAACGAAAGTTAGTTTTTAATCTAAGATCATTATTCTTGTATGTTGCCTCAGGGTTAAAAAGCTAAAGGGTTTATAAAGTGTCCAAATTCTCTTAAAACGAAGAAAATGGAAAGCAAATGTTAAAGGACCAAATTATTTTTAAAAAAAATAGCTAGAAGGAGATGCTAATGGAGGATGTAAAAAGATATTAGATGGCATAGTCCTGAAAAAGTTACTCTCTTGGGTATCTTGAAAAATATTTAACCCACCTTTTATGTACTTAACCCCTTCAATCGTGTATTGTTCAACATTTTCCTTTGATAATATATTTAACCCACCTTTTATATACGTAACCCCTTCAATCGTGTATTGTTCAACATTTTCCTTTGATTATATATTGCACAACAGTTCTCCTTTAAAAGAAAATTGATGAAAGTCAGCCGGATGCACTAAACTCCTACTATATATGGAATCTTGGAATTGTTGTAAGAGTCTTTTTCTACAAGTTGAAATTCTAATTTTCCAATCACATTACAACAAAAACTTTATCAGTTGTACCAAGTAAAGTTTTAAAATACAGGTAATTTATCTAATTTAGAATTTTAAAATATAGATATGATCATACGACTATTACTTTATGGGAAAAATTTGTTGAAAATGAAGGTGAAATCTTTAAAAAAATTAAAAGATTATAAACCGATTGAACATTGATTTTTGTTATGTTAAGATTGTCCCTTTACAAATTTATCACACCGACAATTTTATGAATTTATATGTTACATTTTAGACTAATACTCTTAACTTTATTTCCTATTCTAATTAAGAATTTCGCAATATCAACCATTTACATTTGTAGTGTTCTAATCAATTCAACATTTAACAAAGGTTATGGATCTCCTAAATTGATATTTTTAATTTTTTCCATTTCTCTATTACCTCATCCTTTGGCCTGCTAGCATGTTGAATTTTGTAATTAGCCCGATTTACATATCATTATAACATGAGGTTTTCGAGATAGGAATATCGACTGATAAGTAATTGAGTATTGACTGTTATTTATCTTCTTTGTTTCATGCATAGTTTTAGACATTGTTTCACTCATGCACTTCAACCGAGTACTATAATCATCTTCTCCCCCCTCCTCCTTACTCCACCCCCCAAAACCTTCTCTCAATCCCCCATTTTACTGTTTGTATATCCACCTTGCAATTTGTTTATTTTTGACTGATGGAGGCTTTGGAAGAAACAAGATTTTCACATGATTAATTCTACATTGTACTTTCAAGACAAAATAATAATGTGACAAGAAGAATTTTTGGGACGACTAAGCAATCGAAACAGATGAAAGAAACGTACACCATGAAGATTATCTAAAAGAAGTATTGGGTGAGATATACTTAATACATGATTCAATCTCACAAAATCAAAATAAGAATTTTTTTTATTTTTTTTCAAATTAAACTTTGATTGTTCAGCTTGATAAGTTTAGACGATATCCAATTCATCTTGATAGGTTTAGAGTTTAGACAATATTCGGTTATCTCAAGGTTAATTAGCAAACAAATCTCAATTCAACGATCAACGTTGATCATTCACAAATTAAAAACAGAATTACTTTATTCCTTAGTATACTTAGTTTGTTATAAAGAATATTGATATTATTTTACAAAATATTTATGATCCAACGTCCATGTGATGCCCAATCATCATTATTAAATGACTCGGGAGCCATGTGCAATGCGCTTACCGGAAGACTAGTATATTTATATTTATATATATATATATATATATATATATATATGCATGCATGCATATATACTGATAATCAAATGGTATTAATATCTTATACCAAACCTAAACCTGAATATCATAATTTTGAAATCTTACTTTCGATTACTGTACCAAATACCAAATTACCATATTTACCCATTCATTTCGATAATTCAATTTTCGATATTTTATGCCGAGACATAACGGGGAGGGTAAACATTCAAAATGCACCAAAAATTGAAATATATAGGAAATTTCACTATATAGAGTGCTAAATGAATCAAAAGATATTTGGCTACAAATTTAAAATTACAAAATTGTATTTTTAAATTTTTTATTTTTTTTTTTATTCCAAGCTTAGTCATAGCATTTATGAGAAGTTTTATTTTTTTCATCTTTTATGAGTTTGGCCTTTTTCACAATAAATGTTAAGATATTGAGCACGAATTTCTCTTGAAATTAGTGGTAGCTTAATTGATTTAAATCTTCCGTTCGGTCAATTGTTCAAAACTCGTATCAATGAAAATCACTCCAAATGTAAGGTATTCTAAAATGTCTTTTTAAAACTTTTAATTTATCCTTCGCATCACTTTTGGATTAACTTTATTTGATATATTGAATGCTAAATAAATAAATAAAATATTTGGTTACAAATTTAAAATCACGTAATTGTATTTTTGAGTTTTTTAAATTTATTGTTATTCCAAGCTTAGTCGTAACATTTATGTGAAGTCTTACTTTTTTCATCTTTTTTGAGATTGGCCTTTGTCATAATAACTGTTAAGATATGGAGCTCGAGTCTCTCTTGAGCTTAGTGGTAGATTAAATGCTTTAAATCTTTGTTACGACCCGAATCAGGGTCTAGTCGTGATGGGTATCTCAAACCCACTAAAGGCTGGAGACCACCCCCTTAGCGTAGCCAACAGAACACAACCAAAATAAACAGCGGGAGACAATCATATATATAGAAATGAAAGTAGATAAGACAAAGACAGTCTAAGAATCATAACCAACATCCAACCCACATCTGTCCATAAAAACCTTTATGAACCTGAATACCAAATGGGTGGGGACATGCCCCCGACCATGACTTTTGGTAACTCTAAGCAGTCTTAAGTCTTTCTCTAATCATCTTCACCTTCTCCATGGCTTGGTAAACCAAGTCTGGACTAAACAACCTAGTCTCATCAACCTTAAGCCAACTAATAGGAGACCTACACCTCCTACCATATAGAGCCTCAAAAGAAGCCATCTGAATACTCGAATGGTCACTATCGTTATATGCAAATACTATGAGAGATAAGTGATCCACCAACTACCTCCAAAATTAATCACACAGGACCTTAGCATATCTTCCAAAGTCTGAATAGTCCACTTGGCTTGTCCATCCATTTGAGAGTGGAAAATGGTGCTAAGGTTTACCTTAGTCCCCAAACCTTTCTGAAATAAACTCCAAAAGTGAGAAGTAAACTGCGTACCTTGGTCTGATATAATGGACACAAGAGCTTATGCTACTTGAAAATTTCTTGAGTAAACAACTTAGCATAATCCTCTCTAGAGTAGTTAGTCTTCACAGGCAAGAAGTGAGAAAACTTAGTCATCCTATCCATAATGACCCAAATCAAATCATACTGGTTATGAGACTGCAAAAGACCCATAATGAAATCTACATTGATCGTCTCCCACTTTCACATAGGTAATCTATCTCTTGATACATGCCACCAGGCCTTAAGTGTTCTACCTTAACTTGCTGACAGACCATATACTTAGCCATAAAATTTGCCATATCTCTCTTCATATTGTTCCACCAATAAATCTCCTTCAAGTCATGGTACATCTTAGTCGAACCCGAGTGAATTGTATATCTAAACTTATGAGCCTCAGTCAAAATCCTTTCCCGCAGCCCATCAACATAAAAAATACATAATCTTCCTTGATACCTTTGAATGCCATCTCCCCTAATAGCGAATGCCATAATCTTCTGCTGACCCATATGTTCTTTAATCTGCACAAGTATAGGATCCAAGGTCTTCTTCTCCTTCACCTCAGCCCTAGGAGATAATTTAACCACTTCTAAAACAATCACTCCACTATTCTCAAAGTCCGAGAGATGGACTCCTAAGTTAGTCAACTAGTGAATATCCTTCAACAATCCTCTTTTCTTTCCATCCACATGTGATAAGCTTCCTATAGATAAACTGCTAATAGCATCAACGACAATGTTAGCTTTACCTAGATGGTAATGAAGATTCATGTCATAATTCTTAAGCAATTTGAGCCATTCAACTTCTTATGAGTAAACATATACTGGAAACTCTTATAATCTGATTAGATATCTACCTGCAACCCATACAAATAATGGTGCCAAATCTTCAAAGCAAAAGCCACAACCACTAACTCCAAATCGTGAGTCGGGTAATTTCTCTCATGAACCTTTAGCTACCTAGAAGCATAGGCTATAACCTTACCATGCTGCATCAACACACAACCCAGTCCCATATGGGAAACATCACAATACACCCCAAATCCATTAGTATCCTCGGGTATGGTCAAAACTGGAGCAGAAATCAACTTATCCTTCAACTTCTTACAGCTACCCTCACATGCATCAGACTATAAAAACTTAGCCTTTTTTTGAGTCAACTTAGTCACGGAGTAGCAATAGAAAAGAAACTCTCCAAAAACCTCATATAATACCCATCAAGGCCCCAAAACCTCCTAATGTCAGTTGCAGTCATGGGTCTAGGACATTTCTTAACCGCTTCAAATTTATGAGGATCCACCTTGATCCCTTCACTAGAAATAATATGATTAAGAAAAGTCACAACATTCAGCCAAAACCCACAATTAGAAAATTGAGCATACAACTTATGATCCTTAAGAGTTTACAACACAATTAGAAGGTTATTGGCATGATCCTCTTCACTCGTAGAATACACCAAGATATCATCAATGAAGACTACCACAAATAGATCTAGAAACTGCCTAAACACCCGATTCATAAGATCCATAAATGCAGCCGGAGCATTAGTCAACCCAAAAGACATAAACAAAAATTCATAATGACCAAACCAGGTCTGGAAAGCAGTCGTGGGAATATCAACCACCCTAATCTTCATCTGATAATAGCCTAAAAAAAAATATCTTAAAGAAGCATCTAGAACCCTAAAGCTGGTAAAAAGAATATCAATCCTAGGAAGGGGATACTTATTCTTCACTATCACCTTATTCAGCTGACGATAGTCTATACACATCTGAAGGGACCCATCTTTTTTCCACACTAAAAGCACAGGAGCACCCCACAAAGAAACACTAGGATGAATAAAACCCTTATCGAGAAGGCCTTTTAACTGCTCATTTAGCTCCATTAATTTAGTCAGAGCCATTATATAAGGAGGAATAGAAATGGGATAGCTAACCAGTAGAAGATCAATCCCAAAGTCTATTTCCCTATTGGGAGAAATTTCAGGAAGATCATCGGAAAAACATCAGGAAACTCATTAACCACAGAGATAGATTGCAAATAGGAACCCTCAGAATTAAAATCCTTAAACCAAACAAAATGATACAAACACCCCTTAGAAATTAACCTTCGTTCTCTAAGATAGGAAATAAACCTCCCTTTAGGCACTAAGGAACTTTCCTCCCATTTGATTATCAGTTCATTAGGAAATTTGAAATCGACCTTTTGGGTCCTACAATGCAAAGAATCATAGCATTAATAAAGCCAATCCATCCCTAAAATTACATCAAAGTCCACTATATCCAGCTCTATTAGATCTAGCAATATCTCCCTATTATGAATACCCTATAGATCTTTCTAACAACTATAGAATCACCCACCAGAGTAGACACAGAAAAGGGGTCAGAAATACTTTTCAAACCAAAATTAAAATTCACAGTGACATAATGGGTCACATAAGACAGGGTAGAACTCTGATCAAGCAGACAAATTAACATCACAAAAGAAGAGCTGTAACATACCAGTGACAATATTAGGAGATGCCTCAAATTCCTAACGGGTGGAAAGAGCATAGAGACGATTTTGGAAAGTAACAGTACCAAAAGTAGCACCTTTTGGTACAAGAGCTGAAAAAGTGGCAATCAAAACTTTATTAGCCCCAGTGGCTACCTTAGCTGCAGGACAGTTCCTTTGCATATCTCTAGGCTAACTAAATTGAAACACAAGTTCCTTCCCTCATCATAATAACCACGGTGAAGCTACCCATAAATTGATACAGAGGATAAAGTGAGTCTAACTTAGCTTCACTAGCTGGAAACTGGGCATCCTGTGCCTTAGGGCCACTACTAATTTAAAAACAACAATTGCCAGATGACTTTCAATAAGGAGCACTGGCAGAAAAATATGAATTAGAACTTTCCTAAGTCTTCTTGGTTCATTGCCTGCCACCTCTCTCAAAATTCTACTGATTCACACCTTGCTTTAAATATCTAAACTTTTTATTCTGCCTCTGTCCTATTTCTGCCTGTCTTTTTTTCTTATATATTCTACTTGCTTCATATAAGCCATAAGACTGGAAATATCCATATCATTATTCAACATTGTAGCTTTGCATTCCAATACCAAGTAGTGGGACAACCAGGAAAGAAACTTTTTCATTTTTGATCTCTGTCTAGACCCCAACTTTAGAGAATAATGAGATAGCCATTGAAATTTCTAGGCATATTCCTTCACACTTATATTACCCTACTTTAGATTCACAAACTTCACAGCCTTAGCTTCCCTCAAATCTTGAGGAAAGAATGATCAAGAAAGGCCCCTGAAAACTCATCCCATATATCCAGCTCAACATTATCACCTCTCAATTACTCTCACTCCTCATACCACTGATTAGCAATATCTTTTAGTTAATATGAAGCAAACTCTACACCCTCATAATTAGTAGCATGCATCACCCTAAATATTTGCTCCATCTCAACAATGAACCCTGTGGATCCTTCTCAACCATAGATCTTGTAAAGGATAGGGGATATAACCTTATAAACTGGTCAATCGAGTGACCTTAAGTAAAGAAGCAACTGAACCAAAATAATTTGATTGACGAGATAGAGAGGCCACCAACTAAGTAAGCAAATAAATCAATTGGCTGAACTTCATATTTGAAATGTCACCCTGAGATGTCGAGGCATGAGTATTATTAACTCAAGAAACTCAAGGAGAACTAGCGGGGATAGGTGGAACTCTATACGGGGCAGTGCAATCAGGAGTGGGGACGCTAGATCGGGTATGCACTCCATAGACAGGGCGAGTGCCATTCATATTATTCTCAGGTGGAATAGAGGTTCCAATAAAGTTTCTGTGAACATTAGATCTTTATGGAGGCATGATCTAAAATACGCATAATCAGGAGTTAGGGGAAATTCAAAATACCAGACTCTATAGCCCGAACTAGAATAGAAGAAAGAGATATATTTCTAAATGCCTCATAGCCTCCCCTCTATAAATGTGGTGCGCTACACACTCATAAAAGGGATACTACTCGACACGACTTTATGGATACCCAAAAATCCTGAACCTATGCTCTGATACTGAGCTTGTCACAACTCAAACCAGAGCCTAGTCGTAACGATTATCTCAAGCCCACCAAGGGCAGGATACCACCCCCTTATCCTAGCCAATAGAACATAACCAAAATAAATAGAGGAAGATAATCATATATATAGAAATGAAAGTAGATAAGACAAAGACAGTCTAAGAATGATAACCAACATCTAAATCACACCTATCCACAAAATCCTCTATGAACTAGAATAATAAATGGGTAAGGATATGCACCGACCATGACAACAGAGAATCCAAATAGAATACTAACAGTTTCCAAAATGTTAAAAGAAACCTAAAGAAATGGTAAAGCTTTTCGGATGTGAAGCTTCTCTACTTCACAGAAACTCAATCGATATCTGCTACACCTAAGATTGTACATGAGTAAACAAACAACCCTAGGACCCTACATTATGAAAGGATCCCGTGTCCATGGATGGTAAGTGAGAGAAGCACTGGCATGTAACTCAGGGAAGGGATAAAATAATGGCATGTCCAAAATAAATGCACACAATTATATATATATATATATATATATATATATATATATTAACCTGGACTGTGTAGTTCTATCTATTCTAAGGGCACCCATGGGCTATATGGGTTCAGTTTCCCCTGCTGAAAGGGACCTAATGTGTGTTAGCCGCACGAAATAAGGAAATACAAGGAAGGGATAGATACACCAAGGCTCCAACCATCCCAAAATGTATATATAATATATGAATTATGCACACGGTCACCAACCCCCCACGCTGGCAAATGTGGTTTTTCCAGTATTGATCCCCGCGGAACCTCCACCTTCACGGTGAGCTACACAACCTCCTTTAAGCCCAAATTAAAATCATATAGCATATAATTCCAATCATAAATCAAGGAGTCTTTTATTAAGGTATTTACCATTGGTATCGTCATACCAATTATACTTGCAAAATAAATCCGATTATGCCATTCCAAAACCAATCAACCAATTTGACTCTTATGTTCCAATTTAAATAAAACCATGGCCACCAAGGCCTTTCAAAACCATCTTATTTTTCATTAAACTTTTATGCAATGCAAGGTTCCAAGAGTATGTTAATTTATGCGTATATCCATGTTTCAAAACTCATTTCATAAGTGGGTTGAGGTTAATGTAAATTCCATAAATTTAGGGAAACCCATGTTCCCTATTTCAATTCCAATACCCATAAATCCATTTAGTTCAAAAATGACAAGATAAAGCATGAATGAGTAATTCAAAATCATGGGAAAGAAATTCATATAATTACCATTCAAATCCCTCAACCCATATTCCAAAACCCAACAACTAAGTTCACATGAATCAATGATCCAATGCATGATTTTATATAAAATCAAGTTAGGGAAGAGAGACATGTCTGAAACACCAAGAAATTTGGAGAGAAAACCACTAATTGAAACCTAGATCAATCCTTTGAAACCCTAGATTTCTCTTGACTTTAGAAGTTTGAGAGGAGAGAATAATGTTTATGATTTGAGAAATGATGAAAAAGGGTCCTTTGGGGTGTTTTAAGTCATGGGATAATAGTTGGATGGGAATAAAAGACCAAAATATCCTTATAAAAAATGTGCAGAAAAATAGCTGCTAGTCGTTATGGGTCAGGTAACGACTCATGGTGATTGGTCATGAGTCATTACCTGGATTCATGGTCTAGGTAGAAACTCAGGGCAACCATACTGTTATGGTCACGAGTCCCTCACCACGACTCGTGATCTCACCCTACGACTTATGGGGTCTAGTCTTGATCAAAGTAGTATCCTGGGCACACTTTATGGGTGATACTATGAGTCTCACCCTACGACTCATGATGAGTGATAATGACTCATCACTTGAGTCGTAGTCTAGGCAATGTCGACTAAAAATTCAGAAACTTTTCAGAGTTCAAAACCTAGGGTATTACAATCTTCCACTGGGTCAAGGGTTCAAAACTCATATTAATGAAAATAAATCCAGATATAAGGTATTTTGAAATACCTTTTTTAAACTTTCACTTTATCGTTCGCATCACTAGGGCTTTTGAATTACTTTATAAGCCCTTGAATTGAAGTGATTAGTTTAGAAAAAGGGAAGTAAGAGTCCTATTGACTAAAGGTTGGCTCCTGCATTAAGATTGAAAATGAAAACTTATCGTCAAAATTAGAAAAGGCAATAAATTAGAAAAAAAAAGTATTAGTTTGCTTAATTCGTGCAGTTGTGTATTTATGAAAAAGATGTGTCACTATATAATTAAAATAGAAGAATTAAAGAAATACGATCGTCAATAAAGTTATCCTAATTTTTTATGTGATATATTATATATTGTGCTAATCTAATGTAAAAGCATGCACTCTGAATCCCTGTGTCAATAGGAAAGTGGAAAAGTAAATATGGAGGGAGGGAGTACATAATACACAACCAATCATCTAGGGAATCATGACATCCATTCCCACATATCACAAACACTATAATATAACTATCGAGAGGAGCAAAATAAATAAATATTGGGTGCTAAATAAATAAATAATATTTGGTCAGAAACCTAAAATCATATCATTGTACTTTTAAGCTTTTTTATTTCTTTATTTTTATTCAAAGCTTAGTCGTAACATTTATGTGAAGTCTTATTTTCTTTCTCCATCTTTTATGAGTTTGACCTTTTTCACAATAAATGTTAAGAAATTGTGCATGAGTCTCACTTGAGCGTGGTGGTAAATTAAATGCTTTAAAATCTTTCACTATGTCAAGGGTTCGAAACTCGTATTAATGGAAGTAATACAGAGCAACTTGGAATAGGTATTCTAATATACCTTTTTAAAACTTTTATTTAGTCCTTCACATCACTAAGACTTTTGAATTATAAATTAGTTTGTTTAATTTGTACAACTGTGTGTTTATGAAAAATAAATGTCATCAAATGATTTTTTTTAAAAGGTGTCTTCTCAATTTTTACTCAAATCAAAAGCGAATACATCAGAAATAGAAATAAAAAATGGTGAGACACGCCCTCATTCTATTGAATCAGACATAGAAACAGCCGCTCTAGATAAAGCATGAGCAATTTGATTTGCTAATTTTCTAACTAGCAAAATAGACACAAATTGAAAGCCTTTCATTAGTGTCTTACAATCATAGACAAGAGAATCAAATAAAATTATAAATTCGTGGCCAATTCATGTCCTACCTGGCATCCCAGTGTATTATGCCACATAGGACGTGTGTGTCTACTTGTTCAACTTTATACAAGTTTAAGTATCGACTTATGTACATTCAAAGTTGAAAGTCATAGATGTAAGTGACGTCAAGTTAAAGGGCATGCTCCTATAGTATTTGTAATAAAAAAGGTACTAGAGAATTAAGCCCGCGAAGACATGTCAAACATTTAATTTGTTCTTGTAAATGAAATTGTATCACTTTTTCCTTTCAGTAGTAATTGAAATAGTAAATATAACTCCCTATAATTGAAATAAATCTAAAGATCTTTTATAATTAATTTGTATAGGTTTGTTCTTAAACTTTGCACAAAAAACATAGTTATCCCTTCCAACATTACATAGTTGCTGCATTTTTTTCTAGCTTGCGCTGCTGCTTGTTGCAGACAGGAGCGGATCTATAAGGCTCGTGGGGTGGCGCACCACTCGTAAACTTCGACGAAAACTCTCTCTCTGTCTCTATATATATACTGATATAGTCAAACATTCAATCTGCCACCCACAATACCGAAGCACTATCTAGTGCAAGTGGCAAAGCACCACTTTTGTGGCCCATAGGTCGTGAGTTTGATCTTGGTTTGCAACATATTATTTTTTAAAATTATTTTTTATTAATTATGGTTGATTAAAACAGGGCAACAGGCGTAAGCTTTGCTATTCTACAATTTTACTTATATATTATATCAGCTCACTTAAATGTATAGTTAATATTATTTTTTTAACTTTGTTAAATTTATTTTAATTGTTAAAAAGGGTATAATCTAATCTCTCATCAAAATTTAAAAAAAATATTTCCAAATCATCAAAACATCGACCTTTCTCTTTGTACTTGAGGCTCGCTACTCGCTGTTGCTTGGTGCCTCCAACCGATTCCTTATTATCGCCAGCAAAAGGCTCATGGCCTTAGTCTCACTTCTCTCTGCATCCGTTGCTAACTAATTTCTTATCTCAACAGTCAACATCCACAAGTTTGTAAGTTATTTTGTTTCTCTTTCTTGAGCCTAGAAACCTAAATTCGAAATTATCTTGATTTGGGAGTAAGTGTTCTAATTTTGTGAATTGAGATGGAGAATTTTTTCAAGAATGTTAATTATTCTCTATCAAGTTCTAGTAATGTCAATGTCAATCATTCTTGTCTTATAATTGACCTTGATTTCGGTTCACTTAAAGTCGATCTGGGAGAAAGAAAACCAATTTCTTATTATGATCCTTGAATACGAGATGAAGTGAGGAAATATTATATTGAAAAAGGGCCTTGTCAACCTATCTTGAAACCTTATCCTTCAAGTGAAATAGGAGGTAGAATGCGTCAATTTACTTCAAAGGTTCACTTTCTAGTTGGTTGGAGTATAGTGTGGAGAAAGATGTCGCATATTGTCTTTGTTGGTATTTGTTAAAAAAAATGATTTTGTTCATGAAACACCGGGTGATTTTTATGCATCAAAGGGTTTTAAGGGTTGGAATAAGGCTCTTGAAAGATTTTGTTTAGTCGGTAAAGTTAATAGTGTTCACTACAAATGTTACAATAAGATGCTAGATTTATCAAATCATCATCAATCAATTCAAGTTGTTCTTGAAAAACATTCTCAAAAGTCAAAAAATGAGTACAGAATCCATTTGGAAGCTTCAATTGACGTGGCAAGACTTCTTTTGTATCATGATTTGTCTTTTTGAGGTCATGATGATAGTGAATCTTCAACTAATCAAGTCTACTTTTTAAATTTTTTGCGGTGGCATGGAGACAAACATCCGAATGTGAAAAAAGTGATATTAGATAAAGCTCCACAAAATGACACTTTGACTTGTCCTATGATCTAAAAGGATATAGTCAATACTTGTGTGAAAGAAACATTAAAAGTTATAATTGGGGACTTGAATGGAGATTTCTTTGGTATATTAGATGATGAATCCAAAGACATCTCACACAAAGAACAGATGGCTCTTATTTTGAGGTATGTTGATAAGAATGGTGAAGTTGTAAAACGATTTATCAGTCTTGTCCATGTTAGTGATACATGGCATGCTCATTGAAGAAAAAAATTTATTCTTTGCTTTCCGATCACTCACTAAGTCCATCCAAAATACATGGATAAGGTTATGATGGAGCTAGCAATATTAAAGGCGAGATAAATGGTCTCAAAACTTTAATTATGAAAGATAATCCTTTGGCATATTATATTTATTGTTTTGCACATCAATTCCAACTAGCACTTATTGCTATTGCTAAAAAATATCTGAAAGTTGAAGACTTTTTTTATCATGTTACTAATGTGTTGAATGTTGTTGGAGGATCTTTTAAGCGTAGATATTTATTTCGTTATCACCAAAATGAATTAAAGCAATTACTTGAGTCCGGTGAAGCTCATACCGGACAAGGATTATATCAATAATGTGGGCTTCAAATATCGGGTTATACTAGTTGGGGATCACATTTCAAAATATTGGATAACTTTCTTGTTATTTTCTCATCTGTTGTTCATGTGCTTGAATTGATTGAAATCGAAGATTCTACCTCAAGTGATAGAAATCAAGCAGAATATCTTTTGACAAAGGTTAAAATATTTAAATTTGTTTTTATGTTTCACTTGATGTTGAAAGTGTTAGTCATGTCAAATGAGTTGGGCAATATTTTGCAAAAAAAAGGATCAAGATTGTTAATGCTGTGGAGATTCTTAGCATCTCAAAAAAAGATTGCAATGTATGAGAGAAAATGGGTGAGAATCTTTGTTGGATGATATTTCTTCATTTTGTGATTCATATGGTATCTTAATTCCCAAATTAGATGATCCTTATTTTCCTGGAAAGTCAAAGCGTAAGTGTTTGGATGTTTGTTATTCGCACTATTTGCATGTTGAGATCTTTTGTACTGAGATGGATGTGCAACTTCAAGAGCTTAGTGATCATTTGGATGTAATGAGTAGTGATTTGCTTCTTGGGATGGACATCTTGAATCCTATCAATTCTTTCTCTAACTTTGACAAAGGTAGAATCATGACTTTAACGAAGTGTTATCCAAATGAGTTTGATAATAGAAAGCTTCGAGATTTGAGTTACCAACTTGATACTTTCATAATTCATATTTGAGGTGGTAATTCCGAATTCTTCAACATGCAAGGAATTCATGATTTGGCAAAGGCATTAGTTGATACAAATCTTGTGCAGACTTTCACTTATTTATTTACTTGTGAAGTTGGCTCTAATTTTACCCGTTTCTACGACAACTGTGGAAAGAGCACTCTCTTCCATGAAGCACATAAAAAATAAAGTGCGAAATAGTTTTGGAGATAAATATTTAAATGATTATTTAGTATGTTACGTAAAGCGTGATGTATTTGAAAATGTAAGGAATGATGTCATCATTGATCATTTTCAGAATATGAAAACTTGTCATGGACAATTGTAATGAATTATGAATATTATGATATTAGTGATATTATTAAAAATTTAAGTTTTTCCATTTTATTACTATTCCTTATTTTATTAATTCGTTGTTTAATTATCCTATAGATCGAAAAAATAAATAATTTGATTAACTTAATCGATAAGTTTACTTGGCATCCAGAGAGTCTGGATCCTGGATCCTCCTCTGATTGCAAAATTCTATCAATATCAAAACATATTAATTGTCAATAAATATAAGTGAAGGGAAGATGTGAAACACCCTTTAGGTAATGAATTTATTTTCTTTCACCAGGAATAACATTCATATCACAACCACAAATAGCATGATATAAGGGGTTTAATACCTTTCTCTTGGGAATTTGGCACACACGTTGATAATCATCCTCATTTAATAAGCTTTATTTAATTAATAAAATTTTCTCTATGTTTTTTTTTGTTTATCCACCATTTCATACTCTATAGTGCTATGTATGATTTGATAATCCTCAAATTTCCCGATCGGTTTAAATTGAATTTTAACTGAATAAAATCTAATGATATTATGTAAAAAATTTGAATATTTAAATATTACCAAGTGCATAAATATACTTCTGAAAAATGAATAGACCAAATTTCTTTATATAAGAAACTTCTCTTTCTCACAGAGGTCAAGTAAGAATACAATTTATCCTCTTTAAATAATATTTGTGGGATTGCACTGTGCATGTTGTTATGTCATTGCATGTTTCACTACAAAAAAACTGTTTAGCGACGGATTTGTGGCAACAAGTCACTTTCCATCACTAAATAACGATGGATTAGCAACAAAATAAAACTTTTATCACTAAATAAATGAAAATAAAATCAGTAGCCACATTAGTGACGGATTAGCGATAGAATGTAAAATCTGTTGGTATATTTTGGTGCTAAATATTGACACCTTTATTTTGGTAACAAAATTAGCGACATAAAAGGAGGAGAACTTTTTTTACATGGTAGAAACGGATATAGCAACGAAATATTTGTCACTAAAATTATTTTACGATTTTTAAAAATATATTAAAAATTATTGTTATGGAAAAAGGGATTTTGAGATATTTATTCTTTAATTATTAAAGAAATAATTGAAAATGGATATAAGTTCCGTTGCGGAATCCGTCACCCCACCAATTAAATATTAGGGTAAACCTTTTATTTTCCTTTCTCCCAAAATGTTGTAACATAGTCTCTTTCCAAAACACAAGCCCTTTCCTTTTTCTCTCAATTGAAGCATTTCTCTTGCAATCTCTCAATTGAAGCAAGGCTTTGGATTCAAAATTAGAGGTAAGATTCTAAATCTCTCAATGTGAGTTGGTGAGATTGAAATTGAGGAGCAAATTGAGCAGAATAATCAATGTCTAACTAAAAATTACGTATAAAAGGTAGTGTTAGAATTGTTTGACCTCGTTCATACACAAAAGATCAAAACATTGTGTTAAATAGGTAGCCGCACCGGTCCAATTGTCGATTTTTTAACCAAAATAAAAATCGAATTTCTGGTCCAATTCCCATATCTTAACAATAGAGGTAACTAGGAGAGAGTTAAGGAAGAAGGAAAGGGTGATCATTATGGTGCTAAATATTTTTTGGTTGGGTATACAATTTTATTTTTTTCTCATAATCTTTGTGGATTTTTGTATTTTCTGTTGTATGTTTAATTTTCAATCTCAAATTTCTCTAACAAAATTTCTCTTTGTGGGCTTTGTGTATTTTCTATTACATGTTCAATTTTTCATCTCAAATAAAAGTCCCACTTAATTAGGCATTAATATTCACTTTCTGTGTAGGCTGGTTAGGTAACGTTCCGATTTAGTCTGATCTGTAAAGGTGTTCAAAAAAGTAGAAAAAACTTTATTATGATGGAATTATGAATGTGTTTTTTCTCTTTCTATTATTGAGTCGATTAACAATAAAAAGCAAACAAAAGTAATCAATCCACATCAGTGGGGTCATTTTATCACCTCCACAATTTGTTATATTAGTGCGCAAATTACTAGTGTTGAAGTTCCTATTTAGTCATTTACTTTAATTTCTCTCTAAATCCCAGCTTTTACTATTTTACATACCTTTCTTGGTTGGTTTTACTGAAGTTTAAAGGTATTGATTATATATTCTTCGACTTCTCTTATTTGAAAATTAATTCTTACAGCATGTTAGAGTTGTGACCCGAATTTTGTTGTTCCGGCCCTTAAGGTTTCGCGGTGCGACCCATGTTTGTGATTTTTCGTGGGGTCGATATGTTTTTGGGTTAGGACTTATTTCTACGCACATATTATATAAGTGTGTTTAATGAACTGTTTCATATAGATATATGTATGGCATTGAGACAAATCGTCTCCTCATTGTACTCCTCTTCATTATAGTAAATTCCTCTGTCCGTGGTTTTTCTCGCAAGGATTTTCACATAAATCTGTGTGTTTTTATTTATTTATTTTTGCTTGTGGTTTTCTTAGTACTGTCTGATTCATAACATACCAAGTATTCTTAAATCTTAAATTATAATTATAAGGCATTAAATAGATGCATAAACAAAGTATTACAATTGAATCTCTTTATAATGGTATTATTTGTCTGAATAATTTTTGCCTGCTACAACGAAATTATGTGACACAGAACATATAATATAGTAGATGTCTGGCTATATGTTTTATGTTTCTTTCTTGAGATTCTTGTGTTCTTTTTTCTGCTTCTCTTCTGATAAAAGGTTTATGTACTTTTTATACATGATCTGATATTTAGTGGAAGAGAATAATTTAACTTTGAAACTCTCAGTAAGTTTTCTTCTCAAAGTGTTAAGTTATGATAGTTTTCTTTATTTTCAACATTCAATTAGATTTTCAATTATGATTTTGAGCTAAAAATTGCTCAGATTTTTGTATGGGAAGGTAAAATGCCTGTATGTTATAATTTTTGTAAGATAATGCTTGTATTAATTAACTTATAGTAGCATTACTAATCTTGGTTACAATGATATACATTGATGTCTATTTCTTGCAAAAAATAAAAAGTGAATTGAAAGTTATATTTGATGAGTTTTTGACGGATTTTATTTGCTGAAATTTATGAGTTGCTACTCTAAAGTTCTTGTTATGAAAAATTTAAGGCACTTAAGGTGATAAAGTTAGAAGTTTCTGTTTTATTTTTAATTAAAATTTTTGCAAACTCTAATTAAGAAGAGCAATGAATGATATGTTTGAGTTGTGTTTTCTCATTTATTTAGCAAAAAGTGACTGATATGTTCTGATTTATTGTAAAAACAGAAATATATATTCCAGTTTATTAAGATATTTAATTTTTTCAAGTTTATAAAGATATTTAATTTTTTTCTTCTCTTTAGTGATAATCCTGGATATATACATTATAAAAAGAATAAAACTATAACTGTTTTGTTTAGCTCTATATGATTAGGAATATGAATAATGTAGAGCGTGGATGGATGTATGATAGATTAGATGACCGAGGGAGATAAGCTCTAGATTCGTTACTGCTGTGAATAACTTTACCCAGTTTGCATGTTCTCAACAAAATCGCATGAGTGGTAACAACATTACATGTCCATGTAAAAAACGTTACAACATTAAATATAAGGATGTTGAAACTATTAGATATCATCTTCTTCATGATGGATTTTTCCTTACAAGAATGTTGAACATTACGCTATCCTCTTTTATATGTTCATGATACGATCTCATGTCAACAGCTGTAGTATGGTATGTATATAATCTCTTCAATCTAGGAATCAAAGAAAAATAATACATTTTCTTATAAGGTACTAATTTCCTCTTACGAGAGCCGCTACAAAGCTTATACCTCTGTTTGCCACAAAATTTACAAGAGGTAAGATGCTCATCATCACCCTAACACAACATACATACTCATTCATAATGGTTAATTTTTTCAACTGAAAAACCCAAGCTATGCACTACTTCTTAGTCTGATAATAATTATCAAGCAATAGGTTATCTTCAGGTAAAGCCTCTTTAAACAATTGCATCATTTGGTTAAAACCCCTCTACGACATAATTTTTTTATTTTAATATTTAACATTTGAGAGACTATTGCAAGTTGAGAGAGTGAAGAACCGGGATACAATTTTCCATTAGCATCTTGCAACAAATCATTAAATTTTTGGGCCTCTAGATTAGGCTCCTCTTCCATTGAAGTATCATGTTCCTCCTTAATTGAAGGTTCAAACGGATGAAATGACTCTGGATCAATATTACTTTAATATTTCCAACTCGAACCATGATCAAAGTTGGGACCAGCAGTATCCAAAATCATTTGTCGATATGGATTAACATATTCCAATTCAAGTTGAGAACAATTGTTCAAATCATTACCAGAAGAAATATCATCAGTCACATCTTTTTTCCCCTTAATGTTTCCAAAAAAAATAGTCCTTAACAAATCCATCATGAAGAAGGTGATATCTAACAGTTTCAACATACTTGTATTTAACATTGTGATATTTTTTACACAGACATCTAATGTTGTTACCACTCATGCGGTTTTGTTAAGAACATGCAAACTGGATAAAGTTATTCATACTAGTAACAAATCTAGAGCTTGTAGCCCCTCGGTCATCCAACCTATCATACATCCATCCACGCTCTAGATTATTCATATTCCTATTAATGTAGAGACAAACAAAACAGTTAAAGTTTTATCTTTTATATTTTATACATCCAAAATTATCACTAAAGAGAAGAAAAAATTAAATATCTTAATAAACTAGAATATATCTTTCTATTTTTACAAGAAAATATAATATATTAGTCACTTTTTGCTAAATGAACGAGAAATCAAAAACAAAATATATCATTCATTATCCTTACTAATAAGGGTTAGTAGAAAATTGAATTAAAATAAAACAGAAACTTCTAACTTTAATCACCTTAAGTTCCAGCATTAAATTTTCATAACAAGAACATTAGAGCAAGAACTCATAAATTTCAGCAAAATTCCTCAAACAACTCATCAAATATAAATTTCAATTCACTTTTTAATTTTTGCAAGAAAGAGACACTAGTGTATTGTTGGAAAGGAAAAAGGAAGCTAAAGGAGAAACTGGACAGAAAACAGAGCAAAAGAGATGAAAACTACAGCACTAATCTTTTATTTCTGATTGCATTATGAAAGTAAAGAGACCTGCCTTTAAATAGGCTTACAATCAAACTGAAAACTCTAGAATTTAGGTCCACTAACCCGCTGATTTATTGACTAGCTACTAATCTGCAACGCTATCTAAACTTGCTAGAATAAAGAAAACTAACTAACAACTAACTTCCTGAAGACTTGGTCAAGTATCTTTTTGAATCATTTCTCAACACTCCCCCTTGATTCAAAACTGCAAACTCCAAGTTTACCTTTAAAGAACTCATGATTTTCTTACGGAAGTGACTTGTTGAAGATCATTTGTATCACAAGACTTCAAAGTAATTTCTCCAGTAGAAACAAGATTTCGAATATGGTGATAGCAAACATCTATGTGCTTTGTTCTACTATGGAAATTTGGCTTCTTCTTCATCGCAATAGGAGATCTATTGTCGTAAAAAATCTCAGTCGCACCAGCTGGTTTCTGATTGAAATCTGCAACAAGTCTCCTTAACGAAACTACTTGACAAGCTGCTGAAGCTGCTATAATATACACAGCCTCTAAATTTGATAAGGCCACCACTTCCTTCTTCTTTGAGCTCCATGAAATTGCTCCAGATCCAAGATTAAATAAGAAACTAGATGTGCTCTTTCTGTCATCAATGTTTCCTGCGTAGTCATTATCTAGTAAAACCAGTTAATGTGAAATTTGTTACCTTAGAATACCAAATTCCACGTTTTGATGTCCATGTGATATATCTCAATGTTCTCTTTGCAGCTCCAAGGTGAAGCTTGCTTGGATTGTGCATAAATCTAAATACAACACCTAAAATGAAAGCAATATCTGGTCTTGTATAAGACAAGTAGTTCAAACCACTAACCAGACTTCTAAAATAAGTTGCATTTGTCATTTAATAACCATCATGATACAACTTCTCATTGATATTCATTGGAGTAGTAGCAACATTACAATTTACCTTATTGAACCTTTTCAAAAGATTAGTTGCATACATTTTTTGTGAAAGAAGTATGACATCAACTTTTGATTTCACCTCAAGACCAAGAAAGTAATGCAACATTCCCAAATCAGTCATCTCAAAATTCTTCATCATGCTATCTTTTAAATTCAGTGACAATAGACTCACTCGAACCCATATATATCATATCGTCAACATTAAGACATACAACCAAAATATCATTTTTACCTCCTGCTTATATATAAAGAGTAGGCTCATTGTTACTCTGTTCAAAGCCACTTTCCTGGAAATAAGAATCAATTTTAAAGTACCATGCTCGCGGTGCTTACTTTAAGCCATATAGTGCCTTTCTTAACCTGTAACTTTATTTTCTTTACCATTAACTATAAAAGCTTCAGGTTGTGAGACATAACCTTCCTCTTTCAAATCACCATTTAAAAAAAAGCAAATTTAACATCAAATTGGTACACCGGCCAATTTAATTTTGCAGCTAAGTCTAAAAAGGTTCTCAAAGTTTCAAAGCAAGCAACAGGAGAAAAAGTTTTGTCGAAGTCGAAACCTTGTTGTAGAGAATAACCCTTTGCAAAGATCCTTGCCTTAGGTTTTTGAATTTTTCCATCTGTATGCTATTTGATTCTAAACACCCATTTGAGCCCAATAGCTTTCTTTCCTTCTAGAAAATTTACCAAGTCCGATTCTTCTGAATAGCTAATAACTTCTCTTTCATAACTTTGCACCATTTATCCTCCCCTTCAGCATATTTAAAGAAAATAGGATTTGAAACAAGAAAAGCAAAAGTACAAGATGTACTGTCAGCATATCTGGGATTTAGTTTTCAATCACTTTTGATCTTCTTAATGGAGTTGGCTCAGCTGAAGGTTCTTCCAATATTGAAGACGTTGCTGGTACAAATGCTAAGGTAGCCGATGGACCAGCCAAACCAGTATCTTCTACATACTCTTGATCAACAATATCGTCAGAAGGCAACAATTCAATATTTGTACTTTTCTTTTCAGAATTAAAGTTCCATCTTACATCTTCATTAAACAAAACATTTCTATTGACCGTTATTTTTCCACTCACTGGGTTATATAGATTATAAGCCTTGGATTGTGTACTATATCCAACAAAGATACATTTTTCACATTTTTATCAAGCTTAGGTCGATCTTGTGAATTTACCAACGCATAAGCTATACAACCAAAGACACATAAGTGGCTTACCTTGGGCTTGTCACCTCTCCAAGCCTCATATGGTGTTTGATTATACACAGCCTTGGTGGGGGAAATATTTAGCA
This sequence comes from Capsicum annuum, assembly GCF_002878395.1. Lineage (NCBI taxonomy): Eukaryota > Viridiplantae > Streptophyta > Magnoliopsida > Solanales > Solanaceae > Capsicum > Capsicum annuum. The sequence continues at coordinate 46,227,875 of NC_061111.1, forward strand.
AATAGACAGTAGTGGTAACAAATTCTACCTAAAAATATTTTGATAAACTTCTACCTTCTTTCATGCTTCTGCCCATCTCAACAATTGTGTGGTTCTTTCATTCGGCTATACCATTCTACACTGGTGTATAAGGTGCTGTGAGCTCCCGATGTATTCCATTTTCTTCAGAAAAGGAACTGAATTCTTTAGACATAAACTAACCACCTCTATTTGTTCGAAGAGTTTTGAGTCTACATCCACTTTGCCTTTCAACAAAAGATTTAAATTTCTTGAAATTGTCAAATGTTGCAGATTTAAATTTCAAGAAATATACCCAACTCATACGAATATAGTCATTAGTAAAAAGAAGAAAGTATCGACTCCCCCATAAGGAATCAACACTATAAGACCGTACAAATTGGCATGAACTAACTCAAGAAAAACAGAAGCTCTCCAAGACTTGCCTACAGGAAAAACCTTTTTACTTTGTTTTTCATAAACATAACTTTCACAAAAATCAAGATTCTTAACTTTTGGCAATCCAAAAACCATTTCCTTCTGAGTCAATAACTTCAATCCATCAATATTTAAATGCCCATAACGCAGATTCCATAGTCTAGTTTCATTATCAACACTAGCTACCATAGAACATTTCTCGACTATTGAAACTTCTAAAAGACACATTTAATTGTTAGTCATTGGAACTTTAGCAATAGTTTTCCCAGATTTCTTATTTTTAATAGTGCAAACACCATCATCAAAAGAAATTGATCATTAATTGTCCAATGCTAAGTAAATTATGAGATATACTAGGAATAAACATCACATCATCTAAAATCTTAGCATTACCTTGGTTGGTCATAATGCTAATAGTACCTCTGACTTCAACACGAATCTTCTTGTTGTCTCCTAGCCTTACGTCTAATTTTTTGGACTCATCGATCTCCTTGAACAAAGATCTTATTCTAGAAATATGGTTGGAACATCCGCTATCCAAAAACCAAACATCGTTCGAAGTCTTTTTTTCACAATAAAGGGCCATGAACAACTTACTTTCATCATCATTTTCCTCTACAAGGCTTTCTTGACTATTTTCATCCCTTTGCTTTTGCCAACAATAAGATTCTTTATGACCTGGTTTTCTAGAGTAGATGCACAGAAACATTTTGTTATGCTTCTCTTGATTTGATCCTCCTCTATCTCGACTTCTTCATTGTCCTCTTTCATGACCAATTCCTCGAAAGCCACCTCTTCCTCGGCCATGATTTGTAAATTCGAACTTATCTTTTTTATGAGTGGACTTCCTATAATACCTCGGAAAATTTTTCGTTGAAATTTTGTGCGTAAACGTGTTGGGTTCTATCTTCTAGAATGAATTATAATTTTTTCATATGGAATGTCTTAGATTATGACCCACCATTGTGTAGAGTATTGAATAATATTTCTAATGATATGTGGATCATCCAAAACGGACACCCGAGCGACAAGTTATGAACATTCCAATCGAACTGTGAATAGTAGTGAACAGTAAAACGTGCAAGAAAAAGTACTGAGGCCTGGTGTATTTTTGCTCCAATTTTAAACGATCATAACTCCTTGTACATAATGATCTAGGTGATCTACTATATATCAACGGAAATCTCTATGAGTCCTCTTTCCAATGAAATTGATTTCATCCAATTTTTCTATCGGAACAAAAAGTTATGGTCGATCTACTTCAGCCTACCAAAAGTAAATTTTTGGGTTAAATTCAAATGATCATAACTCCTTGTACACAATGATCTGGGTGATATACTATGTATCAATGAAAAGATATGAGAGTCCTCTTTCTATAGAAATTGGTTTCATCCAATTTAGATATCGAAGTAAAACGTTATGGCTGATCTAATTTAGACTATTAAAACAGTCCACCAAAGGACAGATTCGAGAATTTTTTTGATTTTTAGGAGCGTTTTGGTCATTCCCCCTCACCCAAAATCCGTCCAAACCCTATATTAAAGCCTATTAGAAGCATTATATGTTATATTTCATCAAATTCCCTCAAAAATAAAACCCTAAGCTCCTACATCCAATTTTAAGAACCTCCAAAGGTCACCACTAATTCTGCAAATTTATTCAAGATTCTAAGTTCCTAGTTCAAGAACTCCCAGAACCATCATTCAAAGGTAAGATTAACATCTCAAAAATAAGTATCGATCTAAAGTTCATCATTCAAGGAATGTGGGGATTTTCAACAAGAACTCTCTTTCGTTCTTGTGCCCCAAAGTAATTTTCTTTACAAAGGCATGATTTTTATTTGATTTTTATGAATTTGAAGCATGAACCCATATCTTATGATGATTATTATGAAATCTTGATGTTTATGATTTTGTAAGATGAATTACATGTGTGGAGATATAAAGCATGGATCTTGAACGATATTTATCATGATTTTGATATTTGGGTCGTGAATCCCCATTGGAAATTGTATTTTTTTGAGAAAGTGTGTGTTATAAGCACGTTGATGTTGAATATTTGAGATATTTTGAATGATTTGACCTTTTGGTCTTAATGGAGTTGTTTTGAACTCGAGTGTGAAAGAAATCCACAACGTGGTTGATTTTGATAGATAGGAAGCATGATGGCTCCCGATGTATATTTATATATTACTGAAATTGTTTTGTTGTGGATTTTTTTTTAAAATGATCTTAGCTAAGTCCGGGAGAAATCTTTAGCACCGAGTGGAAGGTATAAAGTGAACTTACTTCCCTAGAACTACGTTCCCCCGTAGGAGTGAACCTGAGGCTGATTTATATAGTGATAACTAGTTTGTGTGGATTTGATATCGATAGTCCTACTCCGATAGCAAGGATAGGATGGCTCTCCCCAACGTGGGTTGTATGTTGGACTCCATGTAGCTCACATGGTTTATGTCGGTTATAGGATCTCCCAGTGTGTGTGTGTTTCCTTGTGTCTATGGTGAATGGTGAAGTGATTTGAAAGTGGAATTATGAAAGTTATTCTTTCAAAAGATTTAAATGATATTTACATTATAAGAATTGATATTCTTGATGAACTAAAAGTGATTGACAAATTATAGGATGACTCACATGTGTTATTGTACTTATTTCATCCTCTCATGATTATGATAATTTTCTTTGGGCTATGTGAGTCTTTCATACATCCTGCATATTTCTTATAAATATTTATGATAATGATATTTATACAACTGCATACACCCCCATATACTCGGTTTCTTTCCATGGTACTGACCCACATCTTCGGATGTGGGCTGGATTTTCTTAGAATGTAGGTTCAGGTGCTTAATTCCAGGTTCAACAGTAATTCTTTGGGCACACTGTTCTACATTCTCTGTTGTGGTGAGTGCTCATGTTCCGAGGACGTGATGTCTAATGTTGGTTTCACAGAATTGTTTACATTTGATAACTGAGTATGATTCAGTTGGGGCATGTCTCAATGGCTCGCTGGTTTTATTAATTTTCTTAGAGGCTTGTTAGACTAGTATAGATGTTGGGAGTTGACTAATAAGTCATATTTTATTGTCTTTCTGAAATTCTTTTATTCTTGGATGATGATTACTCTGTTGATATTTGAGGGTTATTTATGGAAACCCCATTGATTTGTGTTGAACTGAATGAAAATGGCTCAAAGGGTTAGCTTGGGGCTACTCGTAGCCTCAAGCACTGTGTGATGCTCCGGGACCCATTTTTTGGAGCGTTACAAACTTGGTATCAGAGCCTAAGGTTTTAATGTGTCCTAGGGAGTCTGACAAGCCGCATTAAGTAGAGTCTTGATCATCGGTGTGTAGCGTACCACATCTATGAGCAAGAGGCTACAGGACATTTTAGGAAAAAGTGTGATTCTTTCTTTCAGAAGTCCATCATGCTTAAAGTGTCTCTCTTTTCTATTGATTTGTGCTTTCTTCTTTTAGAAATATGCCTCCACGTCGAGCGAGAAGAAATAATGATGGTCAGCAACCTCAACTCGCTGACCCATTGAATGAAAACGTGTCTCATGCTAAATTTTAGGCAGCCTTTCAGGCGCTGGCCTAAGCTTTTACTGCAAATGTTTAGGCCAAGCCAGCCTCGACTCCACAGCAGTAGGGAGGTGATTCAGCTGCTTCTAGGATCCGTGAATTCCTATAGATGAATCCACCAGAATTCTATGGGTCCAAGTCTGATGAGGATCCACGGTTGTTTTTAGAGGAGGTGCAAAAGATTACTCAGGTGATGTATGTATCTGAGGAACATAGTGTAGAGTTGGCTGCGTATAGGTTGAAAGACCTTGCTTATGACTGGGTTGTTTCTTAGAGGAAGGTAGAGGTAAGGGAGCTATCCCTACAACATGGCAAGAGTTCCAGGATACATTCCTAGAGAAGTTTTTCCCTTTAGAGATAAGGGAGGAGAAGGTGGAAGAGTTTATGAACTTGCGAAAGGGCTCTATGACTGTTAGGGAGTACTGTCTAAAGTTCAATCTGTTGGCCAAGTATGCTCCTAACTTAGTGGCTGATAATCGAGCTAGTATGAGTAAGTTTGTGACTGGAGTGTCTAGTTATATGGCTAAGGAGTATAGGTCTGCTATCCTGAATAGTTTAATAAATCTTTCTAGGCTGATGACTCATGCTCAACAGTTTGAGGCAGACAAGATTAAGGAGAGAGATAGAATGAGAGGGAATAAGAGAGTTAAGTCCGAGCAACACAAATAGGGTCAGACTAGATCACAGGGAGGGAGTCACCCTCAGTATCAGGATCGTTCATCTATGCCAGCACCATCATCTGATAGTGATCTCGTCCCTAAAGGTGGGCAGGAGCAAGGTAGCAGGTCATATATATCCAGGTCCTAGTACAGTGCTGGCAGTAAGCCAAACCATCCCCTATGTCCTAAGTGTGGTAGGGCTCATTCGGATGGGGTGAGAAGAGGGGTTGTTTTTGGTGTGGTGGCATGGGTCACATAGTTAGAGATTGTCCACAGGATGGACAAGGGCATTGTGACTATCGCCCTCAGACCCAGACTCAGACTGTTAGTGCTCCAGTTCTAACGACTCACCTAGCCCCATCTTAGGGCGCCTCTTCTAGCAATGCTGGCGGGCAGCGCCAGAATAGGTTCTATGCTTTACCATCCCTCCAGGAACAGGAGGACTCTCTCGATGTTGTTACTGGTATGCTTCGTATTTTTCAGTTTGATGTGTATGCTTTGTTGGATCCTGGATCCAGTTTCTCATATGTTACACCTTTGATTGCTGTGAATTTTGAAATGAGTCCTGAGATTATTCCTGAGCCTATCCTAGTTTCTACCCCAGTGGGTGATTCGAGTGTTGCCCAGAAAGTGTATAAAAAGTATCCTGTTACCGTTTTTCATAGAGTCTTGTTGGCTGATCTGATTGAGTTAGATATGGTAGATTTTGATATGATTCTGGGTATGGACTGGCTGTATTATTCTTATGCCTCTATTGAATGTCGGACCTGAGTGGTCAAGTTTTAATTTCTGGGTGCATCCTTGTTTGAGTGGTCTAGGAATTTTGTGTCACCCAAGAGTCATTTTATCTCTTACCTCAAAGCTAGAAAGCTTATTTCCAAAGGGTGTATTTACCATTTGGTTAGAGTCAAAGACACTAAGTTTGAGACTCCAACTCTCCAGTCTGTTAACGTCGTCAATGAGTTTTTTGATGTCTTTCTGGATGATCTCCCAGGGATACCTCCTGATAGAGAGATAGGGTTCGAGATTGATCTTCTTCCCAATACTCAGCCCATTTCTATTCCTCCTTACCATATGGCCCCTGTAGAACTTAAAGAGTTGAAAGATCAACTCAAAGATCTACTAGATAAGGGTTTCATAAGGCCAGTGTTTCTTCTTTGGGTGCTCCTGTATTGTTTGTGAGAAAGAAAGATGGCTCTTTGTGTATGTGCATTAATTACCACCAACTGAATAAAGTCACCGTAAAAAATAAGTACCCCTTTCGAGAATACATGATTTATTTGACCAATTACAAGGTGCAAGTTATTTCTCAAAGATAGACCTTCGTTTCGGCTATCATCAACTCAAAGTTAGGGAGTGTGACATCTCGAAAACCGCTTTTTGAACTCGTTATGGCTATTTTGGGTTTCTTGTTATGTCTTTCGGGTTAACTAATGCCCCAGCAGCTTTCATGGACCTCATAAATCGAGTGTTCAGACCATATCTAGATATGTTTGTCATAGTGTTCATCGATGATACACTGGTGTACTCCCATAGTGAGGATGAACATTCTGATCATCTCTGAACTGTATTGCGAACCCTTAGAGATCATAAGTTGTTTTCCAAGTTCAGTAAGTATGAGTTTTGGATAAGGTCAGTTGCTTTTCTGGGTCATATCATTTCTTTCGAGGGTATTAGAGTTGATCCTCAAAAGACCGAAGCTGTTAGAAATTGGCCTAGACCTATTTCTCCGACTGATATCCAAATTTTCTTAGGTTTAGCTGGCTATTACGATCGGTTTTTTGAGGTTTTCTCCTCTATAGCATCTTCTATGACTCAGTTGACCAAAAAGAAAGTGAAGTTCTTATGGTCCGAATCTTGTGAGAAGAGTTTTCAAGAGTTGAAGACTCGACTCACTTCAGCCCTTGTTTTAACTTTGCTTGATGGTGTTGATGGTTTTGTGGTGTACTGTGATACTTCAAGAGTTGGGTTGGGTTACGTATTGATGCAGAAGGGTAAGGTGATAGCTTATGCTTCTAGCCAGTTGAAACCCCATGAGAGAAATTACCCCACCCATGACCTTGAGTTGGCTGCTGTTGTGTTTGCTTTAAAAATATGGAGACACTATTTGTATGGTATCCATGTTGATGTTTTCACTGATCATAAGAGTCTGCAGTATGTGGTTACCCAGAGAGAATTGAATCTTAGGTAGAGATGATGGTTAGAATTATTAAAGAACTATGATATGAGTGTGTTGTACCATCGGGCAAGGCCAATGTTGTGGCGGATGCCCTAAGTAGAGTGTCCATGGGTAGTGTTTCGCATGTGGTAGAAGGTAAAAAAGAGATGGCTTGTGATGTACATCGTTTGGCTAGATTGGGGGTTAGGTTGTTTGACTCTGTTGAAGGTAGTATAGGGGTTCAGAGTAGTTCCGAATCCTCCTTGGTTTCGGAAGTGAAGGAAAAGCAATACTTAGATGCTAGTTTGGTCAGACTGAAGGAGTCAGTCAAGGACCAAAAAGTAGAGGTTTTCTCCCAAGGGGGAGATGGTGTGTTGAGATTATAGGGTAGATTGTGTGTCCCGAATATTGATGATCTGAGATAGAGGATTATGGCTGAAGCGCACGGGGCGCGATATTCTATTCATCCTGGTGCCACCAAGATATACCAAGACTTGCGGGAAATCTATTGGTTGAGTGGCATGAAGAAAGATATAGCAGCGTTTGTAGCTAAGTGTGCAACATGCCAACAAGTTAAGGTTGAACACCAAAAACCTGGTGGTATGATGCAAGAGTTTAGTATTCCCACCTGGAAGTAGGAAGAGATAAATATAGACTTCGTGATTAATTTACCTCCTTCCCGATGCCATCATGATTCCATTTGGGTTGTGGTTGATAGGTTGACTAAGTCTGCTCATTTCTTGCCTGTTCATACTCCATATACTGCTGAGGATTACGCTAGATTGTATATTCGAGAGCTAGTCAGACAGCATGGAGTTCCCTTGTCTATCATTTTGGATAGGGGTACTCAGTTCACTTCACAATTTTGAAAAGCTTTTTAGAAGGGTCTTGGTACCCAAGTTCTTTTGAGTTCTGCTTTTCATCCACAGACCGATCGTCAGGCTGAGTGGACCATCTAGACCTTCGAGGGTATGTTGAGAGCTTGTGCACTTGACTTTAAGGGAAGTTGGGATGATCACTTACCGTTGATAGAGTTTGCTTACAATAATAGTTTCCACTCTAGTATTGGCATGGCTCTGTTTGAAGCCTTATATGGGAGGAAGTGTAGATCACCCATGGGTTGGTTTGAGGTGGGTGAAGCGGCTGTGAGTGGTCCTAATTCGGTATTTGAGGCTATGGAATTAGTTAAGTTGATTAGGGAAAGGTTGAAAACTGCACAGAGTCGTCAGAAGTCATATGCGGATGTTAGAAGGAGAGACCTTGAGTTTGAAGATGGTGACCTAGTGTATTAAAATTCCACCCATGAGGGGGGTGAAGAGATTCGAAAAGAAGGGGAAGCTTAGTCCCCATTATGTTGGTCCTTACAAAATTCTTAGCTGTGTTAGTAAGGTAGCTTATGAGGTCGAGTTTCCTTCTGAGTTATCCTCTGTTCATCCAATATTCCATGTCTCCATGATTAGAAAGCATATTAGCGATGCTGTGGTAGTGGATTCCTCTATGAGTGTTGACATTCAATAAAATCTTTCTTTTGATGAGATTCCTGTTGAGATTCTTTATTTCAGTGTCCGAAGACTACGGAACAAAGAAGTTCCCTTTGTCAAGGTGCTGTGGCGAAACCAATCTGTTGAGGGTGCAACTTGGGAAGATGAGGTGGATATGCGATCCAAGTACCCGCAACTATTTTCCGAGAACTTCGATCAAGCCGAAGGTGCCATTCTTTCCTAAATCATGCACTTTTGATAAAAGTTGCAGCAGTTCAGCTGTCATTTATTATGTGTTCAGCTGTAGTTTCTTGAATTTATGCATTCTATGTTGCATTCGGAGTGAGAAATGATGTGGTGATAAGTCTAACGAATGGTTTCAGCTGTATGCTCTATTCCCTATCTAATCTTGGCATGTCTAGCGTCATTCGAGGACGAATGTTTCCAAGGGGGAATGATGTAATACCCCGGGAAATTTTTCGTTGAAATTTTGTGCGTAAACGTGTTGGGTTCTATCTTCTAGAATGAATTATAAATTTTTCGTGCAAAATGTCTTAGATTATGACCCACCATTGCGTAGAATATTGAATAATATTTCCAACTATATATGAATCATCCAAAACGGACATCCGAGCGACGAGTTATGAACATTCCAATCGAACCGTGAATAGTAATGAACAGTAAAACATGCAGGAAAAAGTACTGAGGTCTGACGTATTTTTGTTCCAACTTTAAATGATCATAACTCCTTTTACATAATGATCTAGGTGATATACTATATATCAACAGAAATCTCTACGAGTCCTCTTTCCAATGAAATTGGTTTCATCCAATTTGTCTATTAAAGCAAAAATTTATGGTCGATCTACTTCAGCCTGTCAAAAGTGAATTTTTGGGTCAACTTCAAACGATCATAACTCCTCGTACACAATGATCTAAGTGAGATACTATATATCAACGGAAATATATAAGAGTCATCTTTCTAATTAAATTGGTTTCATCCAATTTTGATATCGGAGTAAAATGTTATGGTTGATCTACTTCAAACTATCAAAACAATCCACCAAAGGACAGATTCGAGAATTTTTTTGATTTTTAGGGGCGTTTTGGTCATTCCCCCTTACCCAAAATCCGTCCAAACCCTATATTAAAGCCTATTAGAAGCATTATATGTTATATTTCATCAAATTCCCTCAAAAAGAAAACCCTAAGCTCGTACATCCAACTTCAAGAACCTCCAAAGTTCACCATTAATTCTGCAAATTTATTCAAGATTCCAAGTTTCTAGTTCAAGAACTCCAAGAACCATCATTCAAAGGCACGATTAACATCTCAAAAATGAGTATCGATCTAAAGTTCATCATTCAAGGTATGTGGGGTTTTTCAACAAGAACTCTCTTTTGTTCTTGTGCCCAAAAGTAATTTTCTTTACAAAAGCATGATTTTTATTTGATTTTTACGAATTTGAAGCATGAACCCATATCTTATGATGATTATTATAAAATCTTGATGTTTATGATTTTAAAAGATGAATTTACATGTGTGGAGATATAAAGCATGAATCTTGAACGATATTTATCATGATTTTGATATTTGGGTCGTGAATCCCCATTGAAAATTATGTTTTTTTTAGAAAGTGTGTGTTATAAGCACGTTGATATTGAATATTTGAGATATTTTGAATGATTTGACCTTTTGATCTTAATGAAGTTGTTTTGAACTCGAGTGTGAAAGAAATCCACAACGTGGTTGATTTTGATAGATGGGAAGCATGATGGCTCTCGATGTATATTTATATATTACTGAAATTGTTTTGTTGTGGATTGTCTTTGAAATGATCTGAGCTAAGTCTGGGAGAAATCTTTTGCACCGAGTGGGAGGTATAAAGTGACCTTACTTCCCTAGAACTACGTGCCCCATAGGAGTGAACCTGAGGCTGATTTATATTGTGATCACTAGTTTGTGTGGATTTGATATCAATAGTCCTACTCCGATGGCAAGGATAGGACGGCTCTCCCCAACTTGGGTTGTACGTTGGACTCCATGTAGCTCACATGATTTATGTTGGTTATAGGATCTCCTAGTGTGTCTGTGTTTCCTTGTGTCTATGGTGAATGGTGAAGTGATTTGAAAGTGGAATTGTGCAAGTTATTCTTTCGAAAGATTTAAATGCTATTTACATTATGAGAATTGATATTCTTGATGAATTGAAAGTGATTGACAAATTATTTGATGACTCACATGTGTTATTGTACTTATTTCGTCCTCTCATGATTATGATAATTTTCTTTGGGCTATGTGAGTCTTTCATACATCCTGCATATTTCTTATAAATATTTATGATGATGATGATGTTTATACAACTGCATACACCCCCAT